>NC_069508.1:57982896-58165396 GCF_027579735.1 Bombina bombina
AAAAGTATACATTTCTCATAACATGTGAATAAATCCATACCAATATGTTTTAAATCAGAATTGACATTTTACGGACAATGCATATACTTGCAACATAAACATATCTCAGTATATTGCATTTGCTAACCTCTATATATCAAACATCGTAAGAAACTGATTAGTCTGTTACAGCCTTTCAGAGAAACTCCATATTTGAAAGAAAAGCCTATTGCTTAAAATGTAACCAGCGGTGCATGAAAATATGTACTAGTCAAGTATAGAAGACTACATTACATTAATGCTGTGATCAATAGATATTGTCACACATATCTAAAATTTCTGTTCAAAATAAGGTTTAATAAATGCCCTTTTTAGGAAAGTAGCAGGGTTATACAGATTTCAAATGGACAGATTGAATAAAGGGACACTGTGTTTAAGTGAAAACATCCAAATCACGTCTAATATTTAATCCCTCTGGCTCACTAGTCTGCAGTGTAAACATCCAGAAAACCTCTTTTTTTGTTGAGCAATATTTCTCTGTTCCCCCCTCTTTTCCATTTGGTGATATGGTCTATGCCCTGTATTTTCAAAGATGACATGTCTGAGTTATGTCTCGTTTTAAAGTGTCTTGATACCGGAGTATCACTGTCCTCATCCTCAATTGACCTAAGGTGTTGTAGAAATCTATCTTTGAGGGACCTCTTAGTTTTCCCTGTATATTGTATTTTACAAAGTTCACAGGTAAGCAAATAAATAACAGCACTTAGTAAATCGACACCTCAATCAACGGCAAGAGTTGACATGGTGAGCAGCAAGAGGTGGCTCACGAAATTTGGCTAAACTAAACATTTAAAAAAATAAAAATCTTTCAGACAAAATTAATTTTTCGCCCGTGCACATGTCTAGAAAATATCCTTCAGTGGCTAAAAAGCTTTGTCCATTTTGAATTTTCTACATCATACCTATGTGAACTAGAGTTTTCTTCACTTACTAGCATTAAATGAAAGTAAAAGAGATATACTCCTATGAGTTGAAGCTGAAATAAGGATATGTTTGTCTCATATACATCCCACCATTGAAAAAGTTGTCAAAAAAAATCAACCTAACGTTTCACACAATTGCACTTAATTTATAACAAAGTAAAACAAGTAATAACTTTCTATAGTCTACGTTACTTTTATTCATTGTTAAAAAAAAAATTAAGATATAGCAATATATTTTTTAAAATTTTATCAGCAAAGCATGCTGGATAGTTTTTCAAATGTTTTATAGTGTACCACTATTTAAAAACATTTGAAAACCACTGCTTTAAGGAGTCTATTTTTGATAAACAATTTCTAATCTGATTGCCCCCAGTCTTAAAACAGTCTATTAAAAAAGGTAACATATGTAGATGTTTCTATATACTGTGCAGCTGTAAGCTTGCAGCATCTGTTAGCCCATTGTGTAGTATTTTACCTTCCACTAAACAATATAAAACTTCTAGATTGTTCCATTTTTGTTGTTGTCAAGGAGGTTTATGGCAGTGAGTGGATTCCATTGTAGAAATGAAGATGGGAAGAGACTGTAGCGCACATGTAGGAGGGGGGTGGTGGAGAGTTGATGAGTAAGGGGGGGAAAAAATTCATATAGCGAGGAACAAATTAGATTTTATAAAGTGCTCAAGAGAGCATAGATGGGTGTGCAGTAAATAGGTGACAAAGGGTAGAGGAAGTGTGTGATAGGGAATTGGTCCAGAAGTAGTATAGTAGAGGTGAGCTAGGAGATGTGATGGGAACTGAAAGGTCATACAGAGTACACATTGGAGGACAATGTCTATTGAGTGCAGGGAATGTTTATTAACTATAGAGGATGGAGAGTGTGTGTTATAAATTGTAAGTATAGAAGGAAAGTAATGGGGTATAATATAAATGGGGAGTACATAGGTAGTTGGTAAAGGGACAGATGTCTAAAGAGTGGCAGGAATGGGGCGCAACAACTACCGTGGGAACAAATAATTCTGAGATTATTAAAGCATCAATCAACATTTGTACTACAGCAATATCATGCAGGTAAATGCTAATAGCAATATGTTGCACGGACAAAGTCGTCATCATAACATTGTTGTACTCATTACTATACAGTAGCACCCTTTTCACCAATGCAAGTTGTTTGAGATAAGAGATGAGGTTACAGTTAGGCTTGAGGTTTGGAAAGTCAGAAGAGTAAACCCTTAAAGGGACATAAAGCGCAAATGTTTTCTTTCATGATTCAGATAGAGCAAGCAATTAAAAAAAAAAAATTCTGATATACTTATATTATATTATCTAATTTGCTATGTTCTGTTGGTTTAATTAGTTTAAACGCTATCTAGGTAGGCTAATGAGCAGCAATACGTTACAGGGAGCTAGCAGTTTATTGGTGACTGCATTTACATGCCTCTTGTCATTGACTTACTAAAGGTGTTCAGCTAGCTCCCAGTAGTGAATTGCTGTTCCTTCAACAAAGGATTCCAAGAGAATGATGCAAATTTGATAATAGAAGTCAACTTAAAAATTTGTCTAAAATGATATGCTGAATTATATCTAAATAAAAAAAAATTGGGGTCTATGCTCTTGAAATGCCACAGAAAGTTTCTCTCTGAAATCCAAGGCATTATCACAAACCCCTTCTACCACCATTAATGATGTAGGGGCAGCAACGTTATCTTCACTATTTTTGTGGCAAAAGTAAATTCAACACAGTAATATTGCTGCAACATTTTTTATTAATGTTATTGACAGGATTATGAATGATCAAATAAAGGTCTGCTACACTGGACTGGGGGTGCGCTACTATTTTATTTCTTTCCTTACCAACTCACACAAAATTAAACCCAGCCACAAGAATTGACCCCAAATTGAGGTGACAATGTTGAGTGGTGTAATTGGTATGGTCAGTAATTTTACGTATCCAAGTGGTAACCTTATCAACAAAAGATGTGGCCATATTGTTTATAACAAAGTGTTTCTAGCACTAAAAAGTGAGTATTATGATAAGCATTTATAATTATATGCAAGAGGGGAATGAAAAAGATTTTCCCTTCCCCAGAAAATCTGATCTTTCTGGAAAAGCAAGAATTCAACAAAACTCCAGAAAATACCTGTAATAAAGTTTTATGAACAAATCAGTAAAAGATCACCCCATACCAATGTCACCCATGCATACCAGCATATTTAAAGTATTGTTTTATATACATAAGAAGTCAAAACATTCAAAAATGTATATACTGGCTGTCTCTATCCTGGTTCTGTAAAGAGGAATTAGCGATCACATGACAGATACAGTGATAAGATCACACGACCGATACAGTGATAATTTCACAGACTGCATAACTCTCAGCCAAACTAAGTCTAATTATAGGAAGTTTACAATCTATGGTTTGATAATCATCATATTACTAACTGCTGATTATCCATTTTCATTATTTATTGGAATCACTTTTATCATTATCAGTTTGGCAAAAAATGGCCCTATAATTAACATTTGCCATAATTAGCACTAATTTAAATGAATAGATAAATAATGTCGGCCTAAAAGATGTACTTCTTTTAGATAGATGTGGCTGCATTTTTTTAAAATGAATTCCTTTGAATTGAAGCTAAATAATTTAGATTTTCTGCAAGGAACTCTTAAGGTTTTTGCAGGTGGTAATGGTAGTATAGAGAGGCATATTTTTAGGGGTATATCTTGCAAGTCTATCTATTTGTCCTTCCATCTCCCTGACAATATATCCATCCATCTGCATACAAAGAGAGAAGCGCTCTACCAGGAACGAACAACACCTCAGTGGCTTGCTCTATGGCGATTTACCACCCGGAAGCAGCCTCTTTTAGACCAGTGTGCTTTTCACAGAAGAAAACTTTCCTGAAGTATATCAGTCTGATCCCGCCAAGTAAGGTCAGTCCAGCCCGAAATACCAGGCAATTCTCCTCTGAACAAGGAACATGACAACCCCAGACGATCGTTTCGGCCTCCTATGGGCCTCGTCAGTGAGGTGCAGCCACATTCCTCTAAGCACACTGGGCAAGGAGTCCACGTCTGGTTTCCCCCATAACCCATAGGGAGACTTCCCCAGGGTCATAATAATTTGCATACAAAGAGAGAAGCGCTCTACCAGGAACGAACAACACCTCAGTGGCTTGTTCTATGGCGATTTACCACCCGGAAGCAGCCTCTTTTAGACCAGTGTGCTTTTCACAGAAGAAAACTTTCCTGAAGTATATCAGTCTGATCCCGCCAAGTAAGGTCAGTCCAGCCCCGAAATACCAGGCAATTCTCCTCTGAACAAGGAACATGACAACCCCAGACGATCGTTTTGGCCTCCTATGGGCCTCGTCAGTGAGGTGCAGCCACATTCCTCTAAGCACACTGGGCAAGGAGTCCACGTCTGGTTTCCCCCATCACCCATAGGGAGACTTCCCCAGGGTCATAATAATTTGCATACAAAGAGAGAAGCGCTCTACCAGGAACGAACAACACCTCAGTGGCTTGTTCTATGGCGATTTACCACCCGGAAGCAGCCTCTTTTAGACCAGTGTGCTTTTCAAAGAAGAAAACTTTCCTGAAGTATATCAGTCTAAGTGTGATGCGGGAATCCAGACGTGGACCCGTTGCTCAGTGTGCCTAGAGGGATATGGCTGCACCTCACTGACGAGGCCCACAATAGGCCGAAACGTACGTCTGGGGTTTTGCTGTTTCTCTTGTTCAGAGAGGGATTGCCTGGTATTTCGGGGCTGGACTGTACTGTGAAGTCAGGATCAGACTGATATGCTTCAGGAAAGTTTTTCTCTATGAAAGGCACATGTTGAGCAAAAAGAGGCTGCTTCTTGGGTGGTAACTAGCCATAGAACAAGCTATTATGCTATTGTTCGTTTCCAGGTTGAGCGCTTCTCTCTTTTTATTTATGCAAATTATGACATTTTGGGAAGTCTCCCTAAGTGTGATGCGGGAATCCAGACGTGGACCCGTTGCTCAGTGTGCCTAGAGGGATATGGCTGCACCTCACTGACGAGGCCCACAATAGGCCGAAACGTACGTCTGGGGTTTTGCTGTTTCTCTTGTTCAGAGAGGGATTGCCTGGTATTTCGGGGCTGGACTGTACTGTGAAGTCAGGATCAGACTGATATGCTTCAGGAAAGTTTTTCTCTGTGAAAGGCACATGTTGAGCAAAAAGAGGCTGCTTCTTGGGTGGTAACTAGCCATAGAACAAGCTATTATGCTATTGTTCGTTTCCAGGTTGAGCGCTTCTCTCTTTTTATTTATGCAAATTATGACATTTTGGGAAGTCTCCCTAAGTGTGATGCGGGAATCCAGACGTGGACCCGTTGCTCAGTGTGCCTAGAGGGATATGGCTGCACCTCACTGATGAGGCCCACAATAAGCCGAAACATACGTCTGGGGTTTTGCTGTTTCTCTTGTTCAGAGAGGGATTGCCTGGTATTTCGGGGCTGGACTGTACTGTGAAGTCAGGATCAGACTGATATGCTTCAGGAAAGTTTTTCTCTGTGAAAGGCACATGTTGAGCAAAAAGAGGCTGCTTCTTGGGTGGTAACTAGCCATAGAACAAGCTATTATGCTATTTTTCGTTTCCAGGTTGAGCGCTTCTCTCTTTTTATTTATGCAAATTATGACATTTTGGGAAGTCTCCCTAAGTGTGATGCGGGAATCCAGACGTGGACCCGTTGCTCAGTGTGCCTAGAGGGATATGGCTGCACCTCACTGACGAGGCCCACAATAGGCCGAAACGTACGTCTGGGGTTTTGCTGTTTCTCTTGTTCAGAGAGGGATTGCCTGGTATTTCGGGGCTGGACTGTACTGTGAAGTCAGGATCAGACTGATATGCTTCAGGAAAGTTTTTCTCTGTGAAAGGCACATGTTGAGCAAAAAGAGGCTGCTTCTTGGGTGGTAACTAGCCATAGAACAAGCTATTATGCTATTTTTCGTTTCCAGGTTGAGCGCTTCTCTCTTTTTATTTATGCAAATTATGACATTTTGGGAAGTCTCCCTAAGTGTGATGCGGGAATCCAGACGTGGACCCGTTGCTCAGTGTGCCTAGAGGGATATGGCTGCACCTCACTGACGAGGCCCACAATAGGCCGAAACGTACGTCTGGGGTTTTGCTGTTTCTCTTGTTCAGAGAGGGATTGCCTGGTATTTCGGGGCTGGACTGTACTGTGAAGTCAGGATCAGACTGATATGCTTCAGGAAAGTTTTTCTCTGTGAAAGGCACATGTTGAGCAAAAAGAGGCTGCTTCTTGGGTGGTAACTAGCCATAGAACAAGCTATTATGCTATTGTTCGTTTCCAGGTTGAGCGCTTCTCTCTTTTTATTTATGCAAATTATGACATTTTGGGAAGTCTCCCTAAGTGTGATGCGGGAATCCAGACGTGGACCCGTTGCTCAGTGTGCCTAGAGGGATATGGCTGCACCTCACTGATGAGGCCCACAATAAGCCGAAACGTACGTCTGGGGTTTTGCTGTTTCTCTTGTTCAGAGAGGGATTGCCTGGTATTTCGGGGCTGGACTGTACTGTGAAGTCAGGATCAGACTGATATGCTTCAGGAAAGTTTTTCTCTGTGAAAGGCACATGTTGAGCAAAAAGAGGCTGCTTCTTGGGTGGTAACTAGCCATAGAACAAGCTATTATGCTATTGTTCGTTTCCAGGTTGAGCGCTTCTCTCTTTTTATTTATGCAAATTATGACATTTTGGGAAGTCTCCCTAAGTGTGATGCGGGAATCCAGACGTGGACCCGTTGCTCAGTGTGCCTAGAGGGATATGGCTGCACCTCACTGACGAGGCCCACAATAGGCCGAAACGTACGTCTGGGGTTTTGCTGTTTCTCTTGTTCAGAGAGGGATTGCCTGGTATTTCGGGGCTGGACTGTACTGTGAAGTCAGGATTAGACTGATATGCTTCAGGAAAGTTTTTCTCTGTGAAAGGCACATGTTGAGCAAAAAGAGGCTGCTTCTTGGGTGGTAACTAGCCATAGAACAAGCTATTATGCTATTGTTCGTTTCCAGGTTGAGCGCTTCTCTCTTTTTATTTATGCAAATTATGACATTTTGGGAAGTCTCCCTAAGTGTGATGCAGGAATCCAGACGTGGACCCGTTGCTCAGTGTGCCTAGAGGGATATGGCTGCACCTCACTGATGAGGCCCACAATAGGCCGAAACGTACGTCTGGGGTTTTGCTGTTTCTCTTGTTCAGAGAGGGATTGCCTGGTATTTCGGGGCTGGACTGTACTGTGAAGTCAGGATCAGACTGATATGCTTCAGGAAAGTTTTTCTCTGTGAAAGGCACATGTTGAGCAAAAAGAGGCTGCTTTTTGGGTGGTAACTAGCCATAGAACAAGCTATTATGCTATTGTTCGTTTCCAGGTTGAGCGCTTCTCTCTTTTTATTTATGCAAATTATGACATTTTGGGAAGTCTCCCTAAGTGTGATGCGGGAATCCAGACGTGGACCCGTTGCTCAGTGTGCCTAGAGGGATATGGCTGCACCTCACTGACGAGGCCCACAATAGGCCGAAACGTACGTCTGGGGTTTTGCTGTTTCTCTTGTTCAGAGAGGGATTGCCTGGTATTTCGGGGCTGGACTGTACTGTGAAGTCAGGATCAGACTGATATGCTTCAGGAAAGTTTTTCTCTGTGAAAGGCACATGTTGAGCAAAAAGAGGCTGCTTCTTGGGTGATAACTAGCCATAGAACAAGCTATTATGCTATTGTTCGTTTCCAGGTTGAGCGCTTCTCTCTTTTTATTTATGCAAATTATGACATTTTGGGAAGTCTCCCTAAGTGTGATGCGGGAATCCAGACGTGGACCCGTTGCTCAGTGTGCCTAGAGGGATATGGCTGCACCTCACTGACGAGGCCCACAATAGGCCGAAACGTACGTCTGGGGTTTTGCTGTTTCTCTTGTTCAGAGAGGGATTGCCTGGTATTTCGGGGCTGGACTGTACTGTGAAGTCAGGATCAGACTGATATGCTTCAGGAAAGTTTTTCTCTGTGAAAGGCACATGTTGAGCAAAAAGAGGCTGCTTCTTGGGTGGTAACTAGCCATAGAACAAGCTATTATGCTATTGTTCGTTTCCAGGTTGAGCGCTTCTCTCTTTTTATTTATGCAAATTATGACATTTTGGGAAGTCTCCCTAAGTGTGATGCGGGAATCCAGACGTTGGACCCGTTGCTCAGTGTGCCTAGAGGGATATGGCTGCACCTCACTGACGAGGCCCACAATAGGCCGAAACGTACGTCTGGGGTTTTGCTGTTTCTCTTGTTCAGAGAGGGATTGCCTGGTATTTCGGGGCTGGACTGTACTGTGAAGTCAGGATCAGACTGATATGCTTCAGGAAAGTTTTTCTCTGTGAAAGGCACATGTTGAGCAAAAAGAGGCTGCTTCTTGGGTGGTAACTAGCCATAGAACAAGCTATTATGCTATTGTTCGTTTCCAGGTTGAGCGCTTCTCTCTTTTTATTTATGCAAATTATGACATTTTGGGAAGTCTCCCTAAGTGTAATGCGGGAATCCAGACGTGGACCCGTTGCTCAGTGTGCCTAGAGGGATATGGCTGCACCTCACTGATGAGGCCCACAATAAGCCGAAACGTACGTCTGGGGTTTTGCTGTTTCTCTTGTTCAGAGAGGGATTGCCTGGTATTTCGGGGCTGGACTGTACTGTGAAGTCAGGATCAGACTGATATGCTTCAGGAAAGTTTTTCTCTGTGAAAGGCACATGTTGAGCAAAAAGAGGCTGCTTCTTGGGTGGTAACTAGCCATAGAACAAGCTATTATGCTATTTTTCGTTTCCAGGTTGAGCGCTTCTCTCTTTTTATTTATGCAAATTATGACATTTTGGGAAGTCTCCCTAAGTGTGATGCGGGAATCCAGACGTGGACCCGTTGCTCAGTGTGCCTAGAGGGATATGGCTGCACCTCACTGACGAGGCCCACAATAGGCCGAAACGTACGTCTGGGGTTTTGCTGTTTCTCTTGTTCAGAGAGGGATTGCCTGGTATTTCGGGGCTGGACTGTACTGTGAAGTCAGGATCAGACTGATATGCTTCAGGAAAGTTTTTCTCTGTGAAAGGCACATGTTGAGCAAAAAGAGGCTGCTTCTTGGGTGGTAACTAGCCATAGAACAAGCTATTATGCTATTGTTCGTTTCCAGGTTGAGCGCTTCTCTCTTTTTATTTATGCAAATTATGACATTTTGGGAAGTCTCCCTAAGTGTGATGCGGGAATCCAGACGTGGACCCGTTGCTCAGTGTGCCTAGAGGGATATGGCTGCACCTCACTGACGAGGCCCACAATAGGCCGAAATGTACGTCTGGGGTTTTGCTGTTTCTCTTGTTCAGAGAGGGATTGCCTGGTATTTCGGGGCTGGACTGTACTGTGAAGTCAGGATCAGACTGATATGCTTCAGGAAAGTTTTTCTCTGTGAAAGGCACATGTTGAGCAAAAAGAGGCTGCTTCTTGGGTGGTAACTAGCCATAGAACAAGCTATTATGCTATTGTTCATTTCCAGGTTGAGCGCTTCTCTCTTTTTATTTATGCAAATTATGACATTTTGGGAAGTCTCCCTAAGTGTGATGCAGGAATCCAGACGTGGACCCGTTGCTCAGTGTGCCTAGAGGGATATGGCTGCACCTCACTGATGAGGCCCACAATAGGCCGAAACGTACGTCTGGGGTTTTGCTGTTTCTTTTGTTAAGAGAGGGATTGCCTGGTATTTCGGGGCTGGACTGTACTGTGAAGTCAGGATCAGACTGATATGCTTCAGGAAAGTTTTTCTCTGTGAAAGGCACATGTTGAGCAAAAAGAGGCTGCTTCTTGGGTGGTAACTAGCCATAGAACAAGCTATTATGCTATTGTTCGTTTCCAGGTTGAGCGCTTCTCTCTTTTTATTTATGCAAATTATGACATTTTGGGAAGTCTCCCTAAGTGTGATGCGGGAATCCAGACGTGGACCCGTTGCTCAGTGTGCCTAGAGGGATATGGCTGCACCTCACTGACGAGGCCCACAATAGGCCGAAACGTACGTCTGGGGTTTTGCTGTTTCTCTTGTTCAGAGAGGGATTGCCTGGTATTTCGGGGCTGGACTGTACTGTGAAGTCAGGATCAGACTGATATGCTTCAGGAAAGTTTTTCTCTGTGAAAGGCACATGTTGAGCAAAAAGAGGCTGCTTCTTGGGTGGTAACTAGCCATAGAACAAGCTATTATGCTATTGTTCGTTTCCAGGTTGAGCGCTTCTCTCTTTTTATTTATGCAAATTATGACATTTTGGGAAGTCTCCCTAAGTGTGATGCGGGAATCCAGACGTGGACCCGTTGCTCAGTGTGCCTAGAGGGATATGGCTGCACCTCACTGACGAGGCCCACAATAGGCCGAAACGTACGTCTGGGGTTTTGCTGTTTCTCTTGTTCAGAGAGGGATTGCCTGGTATTTCGGGGCTGGACTGTACTGTGAAGTCAGGATCAGACTGATATGCTTCAGGAAAGTTTTTCTCTGTGAAAGGCACATGTTGAGCAAAAAGAGGCTGCTTCTTGGGTGGTAACTAGCCATAGAACAAGCTATTATGCTATTGTTCGTTTCCAGGTTGAGCGCTTCTCTCTTTTTATTTATGCAAATTATGACATTTTGGGAAGTCTCCCTAAGTGTGATGCGGGAATCCAGACGTTGGACCCGTTGCTCAGTGTGCCTAGAGGGATATGGCTGCACCTCACTGACGAGGCCCACAATAGGCCGAAACGTACGTCTGGGGTTTTGCTGTTTCTCTTGTTCAGAGAGGGATTGCCTGGTATTTCGGGGCTGGACTGTACTGTGAAGTCAGGATCAGACTGATATGCTTCAGGAAAGTTTTTCTCTGTGAAAGGCACATGTTGAGCAAAAAGAGGCTGCTTCTTGGGTGGTAACTAGCCATAGAACAAGCTATTATGCTATTGTTCGTTTCCAGGTTGAGCGCTTCTCTCTTTTTATTTATGCATATCCATCCATCTGTCTATCTATCTAGCTATCTATCTATCTATCATCTATCTATCATCTATCCATCCGTCTGTCTATCTATCTATACATCCATCCATCTATGTTAGTGGATATCATTTTCCAGCACAGTCTCAAGGCTTTTGTTGCTCTATTATGTTAGATTATTCTAATATCGGTTTGGCACTCTATTTTCCAACAGCTGTAACTATTTAAAGGGACACTCTGGTCAAAATTTAAATGCAAATAGATGAATTACATCATTGAATAGAAACATATTTACAATATACATGTATTGGCAAAAATGCTTCTAGTAAAAGTTATCACTGTTTTAGTGTTACATTTTTTCTCTGCACGTGCATGTGAAGTATAGCTAGATATTCTCAGTGCACCAGCATTTTAAATACTGCAGCTGCTCAGAGCGCCAGCGGGGCTTGTATCATGTCAGCAATTAACAAATTGGGTCATTACCAGATGGCACAAACACCTTAGGCTCTATGTGTAAGTGCTGTGTTTAAAACACTGGTGCACAGCACCATATGTACTTAAAGTGAATGTCAATTTTGATGCTAAAGTGCCCGGGTTTTAAAAATTCGATTAAAAACAGGGGCACTTTAATTCATCAAAATTTACATTTCACTCCTGTTGAGAAAAAAAACTTACCTTTTAATCTTCACAGCAGTTCCAGCTTCCTCCGCCCGTCACAAAGCCTCTTCCTGGGTCTAAAATGAGGAATCCGGCTTCCTCCAATCACGGCGTTGAATCAGACACTGATTCCCCAGGGGGAAGCCGTGATTGGAGGATGACCTATCCATCATTTCTGACGTCAGAAATGGCTTGCAACGACCAGAGGAAGCTGGAGCTGCTGTGAAGATTTAAAGGTAAGTTGTTTTTTCTCAACAGGAGTGAAATGTAAATTTTGATGAATTAAAGTACGCCTGTTTTTTAATCGAATTTTTAAAAACCGGGCACTTTAGCATCAAAATTGACATTCACTTTAAATACAGTTTTGAAACAGCAATAGCTTTATTAGAAGCATTTTTGCTAATACATGTATATTACAAATATGATTCTATTCAAAACTGAAATGCATCCATGTGGATTCAAATTTTGGCTGGAATGTCCCTTTAATAAAGCTTGCTGCAGCCCTTAGAGTCCATGTATGCAATTAGTTTCCTGGGCACACTACTTATTTCATTACTTTGTTGTTGCTGATCCTACTTGTTTTTTTATGACACCTCCTGCCTTGTGATTTTGTCCTGATCACATTATCTAGTCTTTGTTTTTTGTGCTGTGTTGCCTGTGTGTGTTTTGACCCAATGCTTGTTTTTAACTACACTTTTTGCCTTCTGATTTGGTCCAGTGCTACCATTGGGGTTCTGAACTATAGGACAGTGATGACCAAGAAACTGGGGCATGTTTTGTTAGAGAATTTTCTTTTGGCTTTTTTACTTTCCCCGAGAACAGAACAAATGTCTTCTATAATCAGTGTTTTTAAACATTAGCTGAACATATATATTCATTTAAAAATATTTGTAAAAGAAAACCGCTCTGGACCTACATATACAGCTTCATAAATGGGAACCTTGAAATATTTAAGTAAGTTTAATTTAAAAAATACTTTTTTCTACTCCCCTCAAAGAGGATGGGGTGCACACTTTATGCTGCAATTTGCCTGACTCTAGTTACTTGTTATTATAACTGGCTTCTGATTGGACACAGCACCACAAACATACTCAAGAAGAGAGGGTGTATCCCTTGACTGCTCAGGAGTTGCAAAGCTCTAAAAAGTATGGTAACAAAAATGCTCTTTCTATGCTCATAAAACATTTATTTTGTATGCAGATATTTTTCAATGCAGTGCTTAGTTGATGAAAAATTAAGCACATAAGTAAAACATTTAATTTGCATTGCATTAAAAGGGTCAATAAATAGAAAATTAAACTTTCATAAATCAGATAGAGGGGTCTATTTACTATGCCCCGAATGGGGCCAACTCACCCTGATTCCGCGCGAGCCTTCAGGCTCACTGGAAACAGGAGTTAAGAAGCAGCGGTCTTAAGACCGCTTCTCCTTAACTGGATCTGCAGCCTGTGATTGGCGTACAGCAATCAACCCGATCGGGTTGAGTGACAGCCCCTGCTAGCGGCCGATTGGCCGTGAATCTGCAGGGGGCTGCATTGCACAAAAAGTTCACCAGAACTGCTTATGCAATGCTGAATGTCGATAGCGTATGCTGTCTGCATTCAGCAATGTCTGTCGGACATGATACGTTACAGCGTATCATTTCGGACAGACATTGTTAAATTCGGCCCTATAGCATGCAGTTTTAAGAGACTCTCCGATTTATTTCTATTATCAAATTTAGCACAGTCTTTTTATATGCACACTTTCTGAGACACCAGTTACTACTGAGCATGTGCAAGAGTTCACAATGTATACATATATAAGTATGTGATTGGCTGATGGCTGTCACATGATACAGAGGGCTGGAAAAATGACGTAAATTTTAAAATGTACCAGAAAAAAAATCTACTGTTTTTTTTCTTCAATTCAGAGTAAGTACTATAGCATTGTATTTTTATTATGTACTTGTTGATTATGTAACTCTACTGTATTTAATAGTCTTTTAAACATTTTTGTTCTTGGCTAATATATGAACTAAAGGTAAAGAGTGACAATTTTTGACTTCAGACTCTTTTGAATGATACTGGTTCCCTGTCCCTGACACCAAACTATCCACAGACAGGAGAAAATTCTACCTAGTCTATAAAATATAATTTATTTTTCCTTCTAAACAGTGACCACTAAAGCAGTCGACGCGTTTTATGTGTTAATACAAAAAAATGCCTTACCTGCTCAATTCGCACTTGTGAATTAATGAGCTGAAAGACCACAGAGTCCGAAAGTCCAATATCTTTTAGTAAAAACACAGTTAAAATTTCATCATCCTTCAAGATATCTCTGATCCGTATCCCTCGACCTAAAGAAATAAATTTGATTACTAAAAAAAATAAAACACGTGCATATTTACTGCAACTATTATATTTGCGCAATTGTAATTAATAACTGATTAAAATGGTATCAAACTAGTCTGTTTTATTAATTGTTTCTTAAAGGGATGTTAAACTCTAAATATAATTCTACAAACAAAATAATTTACATGCTAAAAAAATAACTTTATAATAATCCTCTTTCATTATTTAACCATTTTTTACTAATTTTCTTGTACGTTAAAGGGACATTATACACTAGATTTTTCTTTGCATAAATGTTTTGTAGATGATCCATTTATATAGCCCATATAGTTTGTTTTTTTTAATGTATAGTTTTGCTTATTTTTAAATAACATTGCTCTGATTTTTAGACTCCTAACCAAGTCCCAAAGTTTTAGGAGAATACTGACGTATATCTACTCCAGCTTGCTCCTGTTTGTGTAAAGGTTTTTTTCATAAGCAAAGGAAGGGGGAGGGTCTGCTATTTCCCACTTGCAGTGGGTGTTCCAGTAGCCTTTTAAACAGAGCTAAACTGGAAGATTCTAAGTAAGTTTTTAAACAGTTTTATACTGGATTTTTAGATCAGTATCTGTGCATATTAGTCTTTATAGTAGTGTCTATTATATGCAGTTATATGAAACTTGGTGTATACTGTCCCTTTAACCTCAGAAACAGTGTTTTTTAACACTTCCTCAAAAATGGCTGATGTGCACCCTACAGAATTCAGAAACCTGAATCTGGAACATTCTATACAGTGATTGCTTGTAAGAATTTAAAACCATTTTTAAAACATTTATTTTGAAAGCCAGTTCTCTGTAATGCAAAGCTTAACCCCTTAAGGACAGGGAGTTTCAGAGAAAAACTTGCACAAAAGATTAGAGCATTTTTAGCATTTTTTTGTTTTCACTCCATTTAAATAGAGCCTTGTTTTTTAATTTATTTACCTATTATATATATATATATATATATATATATATATATATATATATATATTTTTTATTTTTTTTTTTATTATTTTTTTTTTTTTTAAAGACAACCCAAGTTATTCATTTACTATTTTGGTTTATTTTATGCAACCATCTTGGTGCATAATGTGATCATTTAAATAAATGTGTTAACTTTTTCACAAACTTTGGGTTTCTCATTGAAATTATTTACATACCACTTGTGCAGTCATAACACAAATGATTGTAAAAGCTTCTCTGGGATCCTCATTGTTCAGAAATATATATGACTTTGCCATTGCTTTTTTTGAAATTAGAAGGCCGCTAATTGCAGCTGTGCACCACACTTTTATTATTCCCAGCAGTGAAGACATTAATTAGGTAGTTTAAAAGGTTAGTTTTAGCTGTAGTGTAGAGATTACCCTCACACCTGACACTTCCCACCCCTGATCCCTCCCAAACAGCCATCTTCCCTACCTTACCTACACTGGTCACCACCATCTTAGGTACTGGCAGACAGTCTGCCACTATAAAGTTTTAAGTCATTTTTTTATTATAAATTTTTTCTGCAGTGTACGATCCCCCCCTTACCCGCCAACCTCCCTGAACCCTTCCCCCTCTAACTAGTGTCCGCAATCGTAGGTACTGGCAGCTGTACCTAGTTTTTAAATATTTTTATGTGCAGTGGGCCCCCTCACCTTCCTGACCTCCCCCTCTAATCGATCATTTAGTAGGAATGTAAAGCTTAAGAGACAGACCATTTTTGGTTAAGAACCTTGGTTACGCTTGCTTATTGGTAGCTAAATTTACTAGTCACCAATAAGCAAGCGTTATCCAGGGTGCTGAACCTAAAATGGCCTGGCTCCTAAGCTTCACATTCCTGCTTTTTAAATAAAGATAGCAAGAGAACGAAGAAAAATTTATAATAGGACTAAATTAGAAAGTTGCTTAAAATTGCATGCTCTATCTGAATCATGACAAAAATTGGGTTTAGTGTCCTTTTAAACACTTTTCTGAGTTAAGCTGTCCCACACGGTCTCACCATTCCCGCTACCCTCCAGTAATGTGCTGTCCACCCACCTTCCTCCTGACCCTCTCACACCACCAAAGATCAGCACCACCGCAAACTGATCTAAAGAAGGACACAGAGTGTCTCTCTCTACATCAGTAATCTCCTGCACTACTATTTCTGCACTGACCCTCTCATGGGGCAAGCAGAAATAGTGCAATCTAGACAGAAGGAGCCGTGGACAATAGCACTATACAGGGTACGGCGTTGGTCCTTAAAGGGACATGAAACAATTTTTTTTTCTTTCATGATTTAGAAAGAGCATGTAATTTTAAACAACTTTCTAATTTACTTCTATTATCTAATTTGCTTCATTCTCTTGATATTCTTTGCTGAAAAGCATATCTAGATAGGCTCAGTAGATGCTGATTAGTAGCAGCACATAGATGCCTTGTGTGATTGGCTCACCCATGTGCATTGCTATTTCTTCAACAAAGGATATCTAAAAGATTAAGCAAATTAGATAATAGAAGTAAATTGGAATGTTTTTTTTTAAATTGTATTCTCAAGCTGAATCACGAAAGAAACATTTTGGGTTTAGTAGTGCTAGTAGTCATTAAGGGGATAAAGACACATGAAACCCATTTGTTTTACTTTTGTGATTCAGACAGAGCATACAATTTTAAACAACTTTCCAATTGACATCAATTATCAAATTTGCTTCAGTTTCTTGTTATCCTTTGTTGAATGAGCAGCAATGCGCTACTGGGAGCTAGAAGAACACTTCAGGTGAACCAACAAGAAAAGGCATATATGTGCAGCCACCAATCAGCAGCTAGCTCCTAGTAGTGCTTTGATGCTACTGAGCCTACTTAGGTATGCTTTGCAACAAAAGATGCTAATAAAATAAGGAAAATTAGATTATAGAAGTACATTGGAAAATTATTATATAAGTGCATGCTCTATCTGAATCATGAAAATTTAATGCTGACGTTACTGTCCCTTTAATGATATTGCAATCCTTTGTTTCTGTATTGTGCAAGATTTCCTCCTCTCCCGGGGGGGCACAGAAGAGGGTGAAATACAGCATTAGTGATGTCATGATATAGACACGTAGACACATATATCCAAATGTGTTACTAACAAACTAAAGCTTTATCTGTCAAAACTGATTAGCACACAAAGGGTAAAGTCACTGCAGGTTTTGTATCTATCTTGCATGTGATAAGTCATTTTACCCCCAACTCTGCCCAATTCATACAGTACCTTACACGTTTTGTTTTCAATTCTTTCTTTTCCACATCATCTGCTATTAAAAGAACTTGCATAATAGAAAATATGTGGCAATTGACAACTAAAAGTGTCAAAAAAATGATTTTAAGTACACAAAAAATGTATTGGCATTTCCTTTATGACTGGCAGCTGAGTATTTTAAAATGGAACAGAATTGCTTTTTAGATTTCTAGAGACTTAACAATATTATAAATTGTTATAAATAAACAATATTCTAAGATTTCTGGGAAAATGCACATTCTTATACATGTCAGCAGCCAGACGTTGCCGCTTGTCTGACGATTATGACACCTAGATCGTCACGTGGGTAAAGAACTAAACCAATCAGGTCGCAGACTGCTTCGTAACTTTGCTCTTTCGCGCCAAACGAAGCTTCAAAGTTATCAATAATCCGATTGTCTTCGAGACACAATAGACGCAAAATTTTACGGCTTGGTTTTTAGTACATTCATGTAACGAAGTTCTATCCGCATGGTGCGAATGCCGGCGGGTTAATTCGATACGGTCTGTGCGAAAAAATTGACGCCTTAGTACATGGCGCCCTTAAAGTGAGAGTCAATCCTACTTAATATTTTCAGACTCAAGCATTTCTGTTCTCAAATGATAGACTTGTTATCACCTCTGTTTGAAAGTTGAGGAGAGATGGTTACCAGACGCAGATGATTTGTAAAGTATATAGGAATTAAAACCAGCCATTTTTATCATATAGACTGCAGTCTTTTTCTACCAGATTTCGTTGTTTTCTTTTTTCAAGTTGTGGTTCCTTAAAGGGACATGAAACCCAACTTTTTTCTTTCATGATTCAGATATAACAAGCAATTGTAAACAACTTTCTAATATACTTCTATTATCTAATGTGCTTCATTCTCTTGATATCCTTTGCTGAAAAGCATATCTAGATAGGCTCTGTAGCTGCTGATTGGTGGCTGCACATAGATCTGTCGTGTGATTGGCTCACCTTTGTGCATTGCTATTTCTTCAACAAAGGATATCTAAAGAATTAAGCAAATTTTATAATAGAAGTCAATTGGAATGTTGTTTAAATTTGCATTCTCTAGTTTAATTCATGAACTAAAAATGTGAGGTTTAATGTCCCTTTAATCTGATCTGACAGGTCTACTCCGTTTATGTAATTGTAATCTATAATGCAAACTGTTGGGTTTTTTTGTAGCTGGGTCATTCAACTTCTTGTCTTGGTACACTTCTTATTTATGGTTGACAGTATGTAACAGGTTATGTCAGTAACTTCTACTGCTATCCAAAATATATAATGGAACATGGAAGTATATTGGAAAATTTCTTTTACAATGCATAATGAAAAAATATCAACATGGTTACTGTTCCTTTAAAGTAAAAGTCAATTCTAGCGTTTTACAAATGCTAGGATTGACTATTGAAACAAATAAAGGGGACTTTCATTGATAAGGTATAAGATACTTCATGTAGAAAGCTCATTTATTTGTTTCAATCGATCGCCGTTCTTAGCTGCTACAGCAAAAAAGATTTTTTGCTAAGAGGTGACGTTTTCACCTCTTAGCCAATAGCCGTGCGGTAAATCCATCTCCCAAGGGCCGGGTTTACCACAAGGCTATTGGCTAAGAGGTGAAAACATCACCTCTAAGTAAAAAAAATTTTTTGCCAAGGGCTGCTGTAGCAGCTAAGAACAGCGATCAATTGAAACAAATAAAGGAGCTTTCTACATGAAGTATCTTATACCTTATCAATGAAAGTCCCCTTTATTTGTTTCAATAGTCAATCCTAGCATTTGTAAAACACTAGGATTGACTTTCACTTTAAAGGGACAGTAAACCCTGTTGATATTTTTTAATTATGCATTGTAAAAGAAAGTTTCCAATATGCTTCCATTATATATTTTGGATAGCAGTAGAAGTTACTGACATAACCTGTTACTGTCAACCATAAATAAGAAGTGCACAAAGACAAGAAGTTGAATGACCCAGCTACTGTTTGCATTATAGACTACAATTACATGGACGGAGTAGACCTGTCAGATCAGATTTTAAAGCCACAACTTGTTAAAAAAAAATAATTGAAATTTGGCAGAAAAAGACTGCAGTCTATATGATAAAAATGGCTGTTTTTAATTCCTATATACTTTACAAATCATCTGCGTCTGGAAACCATCTCTCCTCAACTTTCAAACAGAAGTGATAACAAGTCTATCATTTGAGAACAGAAATGCTTGAGTCTGAAAATATTGTACCTGTCTGGCCAGCATTTTCTCAGTTCTGTTTTCCCTTCAAAAAATAAGATAGGTGCACAGAAAAGCTACTACAAAAAGAGAATGAGAAAACATTCTCAAAAACAGTGTTCAACTTGAATCAAAGACTGTGTTAGAACATCTTATGCATTTCTAAAATACTGATAGAAGTCCAATTTAGAAAAATAATTTTAGTCCTGTAGATGTATATGGTGTATTCAGTGAGAAACACAAAAGTTAAAGGGATAGTCTAGTCAAAATTAAACTTTCATGATGCAGATAGAGCATGCAATTGTAAGCAACTTTCTAATTTACTCCTATTATAAAATTTTCTTTGTTCTCTTGGTATTTTTATTTGGATGCAAGCTTAGGAGCCAGCCCATGTTTGGTTCAGAACCTGGGTAGTGCTTGCTAATTGGTATATAAATGTAGCCACCAATCAGCAAGCGCTACCCAGGTGCTGAACCAAAAATGGTCCAGTTCCTAAGCTTACATTCTTGCTTTTTCAAATAAAGATGCAAAGAGACAGAAGAAAATTTGATAATAGGAGTAAATTAGAAAGTTGCTTAAAATTGCATGCTCTATCTGAATCATGAAAGTTTAATTTTGACTAGACTATCCCTTTAATACATTTTTTATGATCCCATTTAGTATACATCTGGTGGCACAGATGCACAAAAATGTGTCTAGATGACCTTGGATTGTCTACTTTTAAAATATATACAGTTTTGTTAGGTGGTTTTGAGAATTTGGCAAAATGAGCCCTTGGCCAATTGTGTGAATGTATCGCAAAATCCCCTTGAAATTAGAGGCCTTCTAATAACCAAAACTAAGCCATTCATGTCTAGTATTCCAGAACACATGAGATCATAAAGAAGATGTTGTGACCATCTGTCCTATTGCTGCACAGGTTGTGTTAAAAGATAAATGTGCAATATACTCACAAAAAAAATACAAAATTATAACAAATGTGATAAAATAAAATAAATATCTGGTATCAAATAAAGGATATGTCCATAAAAAAGATGATTCTAAATCAAGTGTCCAAGTGATCTAAATAGTCCTCAAAGAAAAAGAAACATATAATACTGTATTGTGATACAAATCTGTGTTGAAATTGACGATTCATTACTCACGTGAAGTGGAGCTATAATAAGCTCTCTTAAATGCGCACTCCTACTTTTATACTGGTAGATAAATAGTATCCCACGATAGATAGATATAATTATAATCCTCCATTATATAAAAGTAAAAACCATAAAAAACAAAACAAAATGTATGCTTACCTGATAAATTATTTTCTTTCCTGGCATGAAGAGTCCATAAATCCATTCTAATTACTAGTGAGAATTCAACTCCTGGCGACCAGAAGGAGGCAAAGAACACCCCAGAAAAGCTATAAGTATCCCTTCCACTTCCCATAACCCCCAGTCATTCAGCCGAGGGAATACGGAAAGAGAAGAGGAACACCCGGGGTATAGAGGTGTCTGAAGTTCTAGAAATTAATACGCCGTTTGAATTTAGACCAGGGCGGGTCATGGACTCTCCGTGCCAGGAAAGAAAAGAATTTATCAGGTAAGCATTCATTTTGTTTTCTTTCCAATGGCATGGAGAGTCCACTAATCCATTCTAATTACTAGTCGGAATCAATACTCACGCTAGAGGACACAGAATGGAACGGGAGGGAGAAACAAGACAGGCAGACCTAAACTGAAGGCACCACTGCTTGAAGAACCTCTCTCCCAAAAGAAGCCTCAGCTTAAGGAAAAAACACAAACATTTAGAGACTGTATGAAAATATGAGGACCAAGTTGCTCTTACAAACTTGCTCAAACTCAGATTCATTAAGCCTTAATCCTCTAAGGAGGCTGCTAGCTAGCTAACTAGCCTTAAACAAAATCTCTTGAAGCCTAGAGATAAGGATCTTGAGCACCAACTACATCCAAGTTAAAAAATAGACAATCTTCCAGAGAAGAAGGATTAAGACACAAAGAAGGAAACCATAAGAAAAAATCTCCTCCGGAAACAAAGGACCGCCTTGTCCATGTAGAAAATAAGAAAAGAGGGATCCCACTGTAGAGCCGAAGATCTAAGACTCTATGAGCAGAAAGAAGTCAGCAAGGACAAAACTTTCCAAAACAAGATCAACAGAATGCTTAGGCTCCAACAGAGCCTACTGCAAAACCTGAAGAACAACATTAAAGGAATACTAAACCCAATTTTTTTCTTTAATTATTCAGGTAGAGCATGCAATTTTAAGCAACTTTCTAATTTACTCCTATTATCATTTTTTCTTTGTTTTCTTGCTATTTTTATTTAAAAAGCAGTAATGTAAAGCTAAAGAGTCGACCCATTTGTGGTTCAGAACCTTGGTTATGCATGCTTATTGATTGGCTGAATGTAGTAACCAATAAGCAAACGCTATCCAGAGTGCTGAATCTAAAATGCTAATCCTAAACTTTATACATTCCTGCTTTTTAAATAAAGATAGCAAGAGAACAAAGAAAAAATTGATAATAGGAGTAAATTAGAATGTTGCTTAAAATTGCATCTTCTATCTGAATCGTGAAAGAAAAAATGTGGGTTTAGTGTCACTTTAAAGCCGTGAAGCTGCAGGCTTTAATACAGGCCTGATTCTAGCCAGGGCTAGAACAAAGGACCTAACCTCTGGTAAGTCAGCCAAACCTCTATGCAATAGACCAGAAAGGACAATAATCTGACCTTAGAGAAAAAACAGACTGACAATACCTTCTCCAGACTCTCCTGGAGAAAGGACAAAATATGAGGTACTCTCACATAACAGCCAAGAAAGAACCCCGAGAGATGCACCAAAAAAGAAGTGCGCCAAACCTTACAGTGAAATTGCGAGAAACCGGCATATGGGCCTGGATTAAGAAGTCTACTATGCAGACAAACCTCATTTAGCCAAAAACTAGGCATGCAATATCCATGCAGTCGGCTTCAGGGAATCTAGATTTGGATAGAGAAAAAGCCTGTGAGTACCAAGTCCTTTCACAAGGAAATTTGCACAGGGGAGAAGACAACATCATTACAATGTTTGCAACCCAAATTCTGCGAATTAGAAACACTGAAGCTTGCTCCTGAAGCAGGCAGTCACTCGAAGAGAGAAAGGCAAACGGAGAAACGTCTGCCTGCTCAGGTATCCGCCTACCAGATGTCCATGCCTGGGACAAGAATTGCAGAAAAGAGACAGATGAGAGAGAGTCCATCCACCAAAGGATACGATTTACCTCCTCATCACTAAGGAACTCCATGTTCCTGCCTGACAGTGACAGAATCCACCGAAGCAAAGTTTTCCGATTGGATCTGACAATCCGGAATGCAATGAGTTGGGCCCAGGCTATCAGAATCTAGAAGATCCATCTCAACTCTAACATGAAACTCGGAAGGGTAGACTCTGACTGAGTCCAGATTCCCCAAGCCCCTAAGGACTTTAAACTAGTCCCCAGCCAGAAGACTGGCATCTGAAGAAACAAACTCCCAGGATGTTCTCAAGAAGCCTGTATCTGAGACAAAAGAACCTGAACAAGTCACCAGGACAGAGAGTCTATCGTTGGATTGTTTAGAACAAGCCACTAAGAGAAGTCTGAGTGATCCCCATTCCAGGGAGAGAAACTGCAACTTTAGTCAAGAAGACCTGATGAGATAAGGGAAATAGCTCAGCGACAATTCTGGAGAATCACAGCTACTATAATAGTTCATACTCCTGAATGCTGTCTATCTCAATAAAAACCCACCTAGGGTAAAGAACTCAGGGCTGAAGGGTAAAGAACTCAGGGCTGATGGATTTTGCTGCAGAGGAAAACCGCTGGGCTACCAGGTAGACCTAAAGAAGGAAGGAAAAAAATATATAAACATAGATATAGAAGAAGAGTGTTATAAACCATGCAAGTAAAATCTCAGCAACAAGATAAAATAGGCAGGTTGCTGTAAACACTCAGATTCCTTGCTGTCATCAAAGAACAAAGAATATTAGTAGAGATGTACACCAAACTACCCTTAATGTGAAAAAACATAGTATAAACAGACAAAATGCTTATAAAAATATCCAGAGATATTTCTACTGAAAAAAGATACAAAACAGACATACAATGTCCCACAGGGAGGAATGCACCCTCTGCATAAGCAGTGCAGAGGAAGGCGCCCCAAAGCATTAATTGTGGGTTGACAAGTCACAAAGTTCCCCTGGAGATACTCTCTAAAGGAGCGCGCCAATCTTCATGTCCTGAGTTGAAGTGCGCAACACCATATGAGAGTACAATGGCGGCACTAATAAAAACAATCAGCCCACATATAATGATGCCTAGACGGTGGAATCCATACCCCAGCACCAAACACTGGCACCTTCAGGAAACTGACTAGCCTGTAGATCGTTCAGCTAAACTACCATAGTGTAATACACACACCTCTAGTGACAGACAATTGCACAAAAAAGGCAGACCACCGCTGCAGCACTAAACTGGAGTTATATGTTCCTGCATCTCTAGACCCATGTAAAAAACACGAGAGCAAGCACGAACATAGAGAGCTTGTTTATAACATATATAAACATGTCTGGCCCGCTACATTAAATGTCATAGCTCCTTACTAAAACTTCTGTCAAAAAAACTCTAAAAGGTTATAAAATGACGCCCATGACAAACTAGGACTGTAGTAACTACAAACGGTACCATGTCCTTGTGGCTGCAAATTACAGCCTACGCTGACCCATAATGTCCTGAGATGAGGGATAAATCGGGTTTAAACAGATCCCATTACCCTCTGAGATAAAAAGTCCCCACACACATAATAGAGTCCATTATCATAAAAGGGAAGACTGTAAAAACGGACCGCGTAGGGATAGGAGTATGAGGGAATATTTAGTGAAGCAATCCTATGCACGGTCATACCCATAAAGAAAGGACTTACCCTCCAGGGTCTTCTGCTGTGGAACAGTCACAGCAGCTTCAAGTCTGTTAGCCTCATCTGACCGCTGACAGGGACCTGAAGATACAAGAAAAGCAGAGTAACCAACCGTGGTTATCTATATAGGGGGATAGCATAAATTGTTAGAGTTCAAGTAAGGACAACCTTACCGACCTTCAACAGCTAATAGCCACCATTACTCTTACTTAAGAGGAATACATGGACACAGCATTGCCCCAATCCTTGCTTGTAGAGAAAAGTACACAGTAAAGGATTAAAACTTTATTTTCTTCAGCACACCATCTTCGCACACCTCCTACGATGTACACAGGCAAAGAATGACTGGGGGTTATGGGAAGTGGGAGGGATACTTATAGCTTTGCGGGGGTGTTCTTTGCCTCCTCCTGGTGGCCAGGAGTTGAATTCCCACTAGTAATTAGAATGGATTTGTGGACTCTCCATGCCATTGGAAAGAATTATTGCATAGCCAAGCAGCATATCTAGCAAGTATCCCTGCTTGCCTTCCCAAATAAGTAGTCTATATACATTGTTACTAATGTACCAGAGAACTCTGGATAAGATATGCAAATTAGATATACAATATCTCACAGTATGTGCTTCCATACTGTGTCTGGCCACAGGATCCCCTTATAGGGTAAGTGCAGCAAAGCAGAAACCACTTCTGGACAGCAGTTTTGAGTCTATTAACTCTCATCAGCGGAAGATAGGTTTGCTTTTACTGCTTAGTGAAGCTTATTTCCAGGCAAAAAACAATATTAATTTATGTTATGGAGTAGACAAAAAAATTTCAATTAAAATCCTCCATTACATAAAAGTAAAAACCATAAAATGTATTGTGTAACCAATCAGAAGGGATAGTTGATTAGATGTGCTGATTGGCTATACAATAATTGTATGGTTCTTACATATATATATATATATATATTATATAATATACTATATATATATATATATATTATACTATATGAGTAGCTATAAGTACAGCATAATGCCGAAACGCGTAAACTAGCGGTTCCCTTGAAGATATGGGCATCCTTGTTTGCTTGCTGCATGTTATAACAAATTACTCTAAATTTCAGTTTGTTTAAGCTTTATTAAAAAAAAACAAAAAAACAGAGGACATCTGGGTAAATCTGAGCTTGCAGTAAGGTTGAAAATCTAATTTATTGTGGTCACCTTTGGTGAACCAAAGTCTGATAAGATAAATTTGAACTTTACTATATGTGCATTTAGGTAAAATTTTCGGTTCAAGGACCAAGTTTGATAACCTGTCGTCTATGTTTATAATTGTCAGAGCAGTATAATTGTCTGGTAGTTAAAAGCTAAAAGAATCTTTTAAAGTCTTACTTAAAAAGACAATGATTAATGACCCACGTTTTTAACAGTGTAGCTTGAGGGTAGACAGATAAATATGGGTCTGTGCATGATTTACATTGAACACATGGGCTCTATCATTACCTTTTTGCTTTCATCTCTTGCATAAAATTGTATGTTTATTAAACTGTAAATAGACACAGAGACATAGTCCTTGTTATTTGGAATAATGATACACAAACAAATAAATATAGACATAAACTATAACTATATAATAGTGTTACTGGAAAGGTTACTTTAATCAGGAATTTTTAGAACTGTTCACAAATATTTTATTTATCATCACTTTTCTCTTAACGGGACACTAAACACAAAATAAATGCTAGGTGAATAGATTCAAAGCAAATATTAGTGATGAAAATATGCAGATTTTTTTAACATTATATTTTCTTTCTTTAAATATTGCATTTAAAGCAATAGATGCAGCCATGTTATAACCTAGGTTTTCCTCTCTGCTGAGACCAATTAAAGAGAGTTATTAATGAGTCACTAAAGTGTGCCACCAATAACTGTGTTGAATTTGGCAGCGTTAAGGCTGTACTTCCACTTTTAACAGAAATTAGAAATTTCAGGAAATTACATGAAAAAGGAGAAAATAAATAATGAAAGTATATTGGGGTTTTGTTTTTGTTTTTTTCCTACTACACATCATTACAAACATGTATTAAGTTCAATGCCCCTTTAATTTGGGAAATTAAAAATGAATTTCCCCACAATTCAATCCATAACGACAAAACTATTCACAGGTTACAGAATTTGCTGTTTTGGCCTCATTAGGGAGCGTAGGGCATTTACACATAAGCAAGAGGTTTTTAATGTTCTTTAAACATTGAAGAATATGGACAAACATTTTCTTTCAAGTCAAGGCTGTAGAATTTGAATACCTTTAAAAAAATTCAAAAAACACCCCACACCAGCTAACTTTAGCCCCCAATAACTGCTAAGTACAGTTACTTTGTTAAAAAATAAAGATGCTACTATCTTTATTTTTTAATAAAGTATATTACATTTGATTTGGGGGGCATTTGGTGGACATTTATAAAATTAGCATACGAAGAGAGAAGCGTTCTACCAGGAACGAACAACAGCTCAGTGGCTTGTTGTATGGCGAGTTACCACCTAGGAGCAGCCTCTTTTAGCCCAGTTGTGCTTTTCACAGAGGAAAACTTTCCTGAAGTATATGAGTCTGATCCCACCAAGTAAGGTCAGTCCAGCCCCGAAATACCAGGCAACTCTCCACTGAACAAGGAACATGACAACCCCAGACGATCGTTTCGGCCTTCTATGGGCCTCGTCAGTGAGGTGCAGCCATATTCCTCTAAGCACACTGGGCAAGGAGTCCACGTCTGGTTTCTCCATAACCCTTTGGGAGACCTCTCCAGGGTCATAAAAATTTGCATACGAAAAGAGAAGCGCTCTACCATCTGATCTGATCTCTGGTTAATTTCATAAGCGCTAATTGCTACCGTGAGCTCATTTGCGGGCGCACAATAAATTAGCGCTCCACTTGTAATCTAGGCCTCAATGGGAGAAAAAGTTCAATGTCCCTTAAAGGGACACTAAACCCAGAATTTTTCTTTCATGATTCAGGTAGAGAATACAATTTTAAACAACATTCCAATTTACTTCTATCTAATTTGCTTCATTCTTTAGATATCCTTTTTTGAAGAAATAGCACTGCACAGGTGAGCCAATCACACGAGGCATCTATGTGCAGCCACCAATCAGCAGCCACTGAGCCTATCTAGATATGCTTTTCAGCACAGAATATCAAGAGAATAAAGTAAATTAGATAATACAAGTAAATTAGAAAGTTGCATGCTCTATCTGAATCATGAAAGAAAAAAAATTGTGTTTCATGTCCCTTTAAAGTGTGTTGCTATAAAAATTTGATTTACCTGTTGATTGTAAGCTCTTCTGAGCATAACCATAAATCAATGATATTTGTTGTAACCATACCTGTGTACCTAATGCTACATAATGTGACTGCTTTATTAATACAATTTAATAGTAAAAATAACATATAGATGATAAAAAAGAGAAAAAAAAGTAAAATTATAATTGCCTGCAACTTTTCCAGGGTTTGTGCGCATGGTATCCATAAAGTGCGACAACGTATACATCTCCTTCCATATTTGACTTAAATGGTGGATTTCTGGCTTTCCCAACAGCAAATCTTGCGCATCCTTATATGCTCTTGCAAGGCTGGGAAAAAAATAATGAATAAATAATTATTTATGGAAAGAATAAATCAAAAAAGCAAACTGTAATATTTCTGTAACCTGCACATTTTTTAACAAATATGTAAATTATCAAATTGTGACTTTATTGAGAATAAACCTGAATGTTATTAAGGTGAGAGCAAGCCAGGTAGATATTTTTACAACGCGTTTCATTACAACTTAAGGTGTTTTGGAAGAGAGTGAGGAATTGAATTTAGAGTTTACGTGCCTTTAACTTGTTTATTTTCTGTAATTCCCTCACAAGACACAAGCATGTATTTTTGTATCTGATGTTTTATCAGAATGTAAACTGTCAGTGGTCAGAAAAGTTTACACATTACCAATCAGATTTTATAAAGTATTTCTTTCAAGAATTTACATTATTCTTCTCAACATTTGTGCCTGGGTATAAATGACTCAACTGGTGGATGAGGGACTTTTACTGTTTTGTGGGTTGATCATATGGGGTGGGGGCAGGGATGCAGGTGGTTAGCGGGTGAGGTTGTGTGTGTGTGGGTAGCCAGTGGGTGTGGCTGGGCGGTTTGTAGGCATGTCTGGGTAGGTGGGGCTAAGGCAAGTAGGGACATATGGCTGTCTCAGAGGGGCACAGTGACATAGCTCAGAATTTAGGACTGTCCCTCTCAAATAGAAACAGTTGGGAGATTTGTATACCTTACATCAAAATTATTATTAAAGGGACATGAAACCCAACATTTTTCTTTCATGATTCAGATAGAGCATTCATGTTTGAACAACTTTTCAATGTTTTTCTATTATCAAGTTTGCTTCATTCTCTTGGTATCCTTTATTGAAGAAGCAGCAACGCACTACTGGGAGCTAGTTAAACACATTGGTAAGCCAGTTACAAGAGGCATATTTATGCAGCCACCAATCAGCAGCCTTCTCTCAGCTCCTGAGCCTACCTAGGTATACGTTTCAACAAATGATACTAAGAGAATGAAGCAAATTAAATTAAAGTAAGTTGGAAAGTTGTTTAAAATTCTTTGCTCTGTCTGAATCATTGAAGAGAATTTTGGGTTTAATGTTCCGCTAATTGTCCTTTTGCCAAAATGAATAATAATGGTGACTTATTTAAATTGCCTTTCCTTTGTGTAAAGACATAACATTTTTATATGCACTATAAATGCAGTGCAAAATATCTGTATACAAAACATTTTAAAAGCGTGTTAAACTGTGAGATTTTTTACAACATTTGCATAGTTTTGCAGACCAGGGGGTCGATCCGATATAAAGCGTCGCCCGCAAAAGCCGGCGACGCCAATATTTGCGCGGATTTGGTATCACATATACGGCGTAACCTAGAAGTTACGCCCGTATATTTCTGCCGTCGCCCACAGTTTTTTGGGCCATAGGCAGGTATACCAAACCCGCGCAGTTTGGTATCCAATATGCAGCGTAAGGACTTACGTGGCGAAAATGGAGAAAACTTACTCCATTTTCACCTCGCCACAAAAAGCAGCCGTAAGAAGCCTTACGCTGACTATTGGAGCCCCGTAACTCCCTAAACTAACTAGAAAATAAACCTAACACCTAACGCATGCGCAATGTCTATCTCCCTGTCAACCGCGATCTGCTAAAATAAACCTAACACCTAACGCATGCGCAATGTCTATCTCCCTGTCAACCGCGATCCCCCCCCCCCCGAAATCCCTAATAAAGTTATTACCCCCTAAACCGCCGCTCCCGGACCCCACCGCCATCTACATAAACTAACCCCCTACTGTGAGCCTCTAAAACCGCCGCCATCTACCTTATCTATCCCCTAATCTGACCCCTTACACCGCCGCCACCTATATAAAAATTATTAACCCCTAATGTAAGCCCCTTACACCGCCGCCATCTCTATTAAAATGATTAACCCCTAATTTAATCTACCTACCCCGCCGCCAGCTATGTTATCTATATTAACCCTAAGTATATTATAGTTAATATAGGTATTACATTATATATATTAACTATATTAACCCCAATTATATTAGGGTTAATATAGTTAATATAGTTACTATAGTATTTATATTAACTATATTAACTCTATCTAACCCTAACTAAATTTATATTAAATTAATCTAATTCATTTATAAACTAAAATATTCCTATTTAAATCTAAATACTTACCTATAAAATAAACCCTAAGATAGCTACAATATAATTAATAATTACATTGTAGCTATGTTAGGGTTAATATTTATTTTACAGGTAAATTGTTAATTATTTTAACTAGGTATAATAGATATTAAATAGTTATTAACTATTTAATATCTACCTAGTTAAAATAATTACCCAATTACCTGTAAAATAAATCCTAACCTAAGTTACAAATACACCTACACTATCAATAAATTTAATAAACTACAAACATCTATCTAAAAATACAATTAAATTAACTAAACTAAATTGCAAAAAAAAACAAACACTAAATTACAAAAAATAAAAAAAAGATTACAAGATATTTAAGCTAATTACACCTATTCTAAGCCCCCTAATAAAATAATAAACCCCCAAAATAAAAAAAAATTCCTGCCCTATTCTAAATTTAACAAATTTCAAAGCTCTTTACCTTACCAGCCCTTAAAAGGGCCTTTTGTGGGGCATGCCCCAAAGAATTCAGCTCTTTTGCATACAACAAATACAATACCCCCCCCATTACAACCCACCACCCACATACCCCTATTCTAAACCCACCCAAACCCCCCTTAAAAAAGCCTAACACTACCCCCCTGAAGATCTCCCTACCTTGTCTTCACCACACCGGGCCGAACTCCTGATCCGATCCGGGCGATGTCTTCCTCCAAGCGGCAAAGAAGAATTCTTCCTCCGGCGACGTCTTCCTCCAAGCGGCAGCAAAGTCTTCATTCTTCCGGCGGCATCTTCAATCTTCTTTCTTCGCTCCGCCGCCGCGGAGCATCCATCCCGGCCGACTGCTGAACTTGGAATGAGGTACCTTTAAATGACGTCATCCAAGATGGCGTCCGCCGAATTCCGATTGGCTGATAGGATTCTATCAGCCAATCGGAATTAAGTTAAAAAAATCTGATTGGCTGATTGAATCAGCCAATCAGATTCAAGTTCAATCCGATTGGCTGATCCAATCAGCCAATCAGATTGAGCTCGCATTCTATTGGCTGTTCCGATCAGGGGGTTTATTATTTTATTAGGGGGCTTAGAATAGGTGTAATTAGCTTAAATATCTTGTAATCTTTTTTTTATTTTTTGTAATTTAGTGTTTGTTTGTTTTTGTAATTTAGTTTAGTTAATTTAATTGTATTTTTAGATAGATGTTTGTAGTTTATTAAATTTATTGATAGTGTAGGTGTATTTGTAACTTAGGTTAGGATTTATTTTACAGGTAATTGGGTAATTATTTTAACTAGGTAGATATTAAATAGTTAATAACTATTTAATATCTATTATACCTAGTTAAAATAATTAACAATTTACCTGTAAAATAAATATTAACCCTAACATAGCTACAATGTAATTATTAATTATATTGTAGCTATCTTAGGGTTTATTTTATAGGTAAGTATTTAGATTTAAATAGGAATATTTTAGTTTATAAATGAATTAGATTAATTTAATATAAATTTAGTTAGGGTTAGATAGAGTTAATATAGTTAATATAAATACTATAGTAACTATATTAACTATATTAACCCTAATATAATTGGGGTTAATATAGTTAATATATATAATGTAATACCTATATTAACTATAATATACTTAGGGTTAATATAGATAATATAGCTGGCGGCGGGGTAGGTAGATTAAATAAGGGGTTAATCATTTTAATAGAGATGGCGGCGGTGTAAGGGGCTTACATTAGGGGTTAATAATATTAATATAGCTGGCGGCGGTATAGGGGGATTAGATTAGGGGTTAATAATTTTAATATAGATGGCGGCGGTGTTAGGGGCTCACTTTAGGGGGTTATAGATATAATATAGCTGGCGGCGGGGTACAGGAGCGGCGGTTTAGGGGTTAATAGCTTTTTTATTGTTAGGCTAGTGAGGGGGGATAGCGGATAGAGGGTTAGACAGTGCGGGCTATGTTAGGGAGGCGTGTTAGACAGTGCGGGCTATGTTAGGGAGGCGTGTTAGACAGTGCGGGTGTTTTAAACTTTAGTCAGGTTTTATAGGCGCCGGCAGATTCTAACGTGGCGCAAGTCACTGGCGACGCCAGAAATTTGTACTTACGCAGATTTCTGGACATCGCTGGTTTGTGAGACTTACGGCACGTTAGCATCTGACGGCGACCTATATGGGATGGCTCGAGTTGCGAGCTGAAACTGCGGGCGACGCCGGTTCCCTCGCTTGCGCCGCAAACTGCGATCGATATCGGATCGCGCCCCAGGGATATACCCCTTGAAAAACCTGATGAGTGATGTAAATCTTATCTCCTTTGAAGGGGATTAACAATTAAATACAGATATTAATGAGCTCCTGCACTGGCCGACTGTGCTTGCATGTTGCAGGGACAGATATTTGCAATTGTTAGATTTAAATGACAGAAAAAGCAGGTAAAATAAATAATGAAAGAGCATTTGAAAGTTTAATTACATAATTACATATTAAACAATGCTTTGCCATCTCTTAATTATGAGGGATTTCTCTCTAACCTATATACAGAAATAATTATTTGCAGCCATTTCTAGCAACCAGACAGTTAAAAGGTTTCATAATGCAAACTTTAAAAAAAAAAAATCTATCAATATATGCTTTAGAATAAACACACAACATTTTTCTTGACATTGTAACTAGAGACAGTAAATACTTTATAATCTTGCAATAAATTAACATAATCGGTAAGTGTTATTTTTTAAATGCTTTAATACCTTGTTTGCTGCAATTGTTTTTATATATTCAAACTTTTCTCACCATTTGCCTAATTGGAAGGAGCCAGCTCAGATATGTTACTGTAATAAACAAGGATTGCCACGGTCATTTTGTTAGCAGATCTTCCATTGTTTTGCAGCTTATTATGTTGTCAACCAATTATGGACAGATATGCAGCAGGGTTCGGCTTTTAAAGTCTGTAGTGTGCCCTACCAATTCTCATATATGGGAAACCCACAATTTAAAGACTTTTGCTATAAACATTTTATATTGAAACCTCAAAGTGTTTACTGTCTCTTTAAATTTAGATAAATTGCTTTTATCCCTGGTATCTATTTAACGCCTACTCTATCTAAATTGTGGACGTTTAATTTTGACTTTACTGACCTTTGATGTACACCTTAACACATATTTTCTTTTCAATTAAATCATTTATCCTGTAACACCCATTTCTGGTTTACAAAACACTTTTTGTTTTCCAATGACAAAACTAAAAAGGTATGTTATAGTTAAATATGTAATTGTCCTAAGCTTGCCGTCTACATCCTGTTTGCTATTCACCCTGTCTTGTACAGGCATCATTTACATTTTTCTTATTGTATGTTGAAACTAAAATTTGTTTTGACTATATTTTTTGCCACCTCAGACCCGCACAAACTCTTTTTTTTTATGTCAAAACTAAAAATTGTTTCTTAAAAAAATATGTTTTAAAAGGACAGTCAACACTAACATTTTATCACATGCTTTTTTATTTGCTTTTCACATCAGGAGACTGCTAGTTCATGTGAGCCATATAGATAGCATTGTGCTCATGCCTGTAGGGTTGTGCACAACACAGCTAAAATGCAAGTCAATAGATAATAAATAAAAAGTCATGTGATCAAGGGGCTGTCAAAAGAGGCTTAGATACAAGGTAATCACAGAGGTTAAAAGTATATTAATATAACAGTGTTGGTTATGCAAAACTGGGGAATGGGTAATAAAGGGATTATCTATCTTTTTAAACAATAACACATTTTGAGTTGACTGTCCCTTTAAGTGAAACTAAAACATTTAAGATTCTGTGTATATAATTATTTTTAAAAACTATCTATAGTTTAAAAGATAAATATACATAGATACATTTTAAACACATTTTCACTGAAAACATTTTTAGCTAATATGTTTATGTATTTATATTTAGTTATTTTTGTACTAATTGAAGTATTTTTTTAATGGACTTTGTTCTTTTTGAAGTCAGTGTAAAGTCAGTTAAACAAATCCAGCCAAGTTATTTTTCACAGAATAGGTCAGTTTTTAAATAACTTGGCTTAACTTTTCTTCTAAGACTTTTTGTTAAAAAGCTAGTTGTATAGTAAGAGATTAATGAATAGACTCAATGAGCCGATTTATCAAGGGCTGAATTGCCCCTTATGCCCCTGTTTCTGCGTAAGCCTTCAAGATCGCCGGAAACAGCCGTTATGAAGCAGCGGTCTTAAGACCGCTGCTCCTTAACAGGTCCGATGCCTCTTAGGCTGCGGACATCAATCCACCCGATCCTATACGATCAGGTTGATTGACACCCCCTGCAGGGGGCGTCATTGCACAAGCAGTTCACTAGAACTGCTTGTGCAATGATAAATACAGGCAGCGTATGATGTCGGCATTCAGCGATATCTGTCGGACATGAAACGCTGTCCAACAGACATTGATAAATCGTCCCCACAGTGCGTAAAAACAATATAGGACATTGTTATTTGTTCCTCCTTAGACCCTGAAGTGCATATAAATTAAATTTGAATGAATATTGTTATATTTTCAAAGCAGAGTCTATTTATTGTGTTCTATACATGATTGTATTTGTTTTATACAAGCAATAAATGTGCCTCTACTCATGTAACCAATGTTATAGAATTTGTTGGTGTTTACAAATAAATTTAAAAAAAAACATATATATGTACAGCCACCAATCTGCAGCTAGATCCCTGCTCCTAAACCTACCTAGGTGTGCTTTTTAACTAAGGATATTAAGAGAAAAAAAGCAAATTAGATAATATAAGTAAATTGGAAAGTTAATTTAAAATGATATGCTCTATCGAATAATGGAATCGTTTTTTGGGGTTTAAACACTCAAAGGGACACTGAACCCAATGTTTGTCTTTCATGATTCAGATTGAGCATGCAATTTTAAGCAACTTTCTAATTTACTCTTGCTATCACATTTTCTTTGTTCTCTTGGCATCTTTATTTGAAAAAGCAGGATTGTAAGCTTACAAACCTGCCCATCTTTGGTTCAGCACCTGGGTATAGCTTGCTGATTGGTAGCTAAATGTAGCCACCAATCAGCAAGCACTATCCAGGGTGCTGAACCCAAAATGGGTCGGCTCGTAAGCTTACATTCCTGCTTTTTCAAATAAAGATACAAATAGAACGAAGAAATTTTGATAATAGGAGTAAATTAGAAAGATACTTAAAATTGCATGTTCTATCTAAATCATGAAAAAAAATTGGTTTAAGTATCCCTTTAAACACATCTTTTTACAGGAAATATATTTGTGCTAAGAATTTACAGTAAGTAATACAGAATTACTTTAGTAAATCAGAACTTTGGTTACAATATGTTTATAGGTGAAGCAGAGGAATGTTTCACCTAAGAATGAACTTTGTTTTTATCATTATGACGTATGGGCTTGTATGAAGGATTGCAAACCCAAGTATGTTTCAAGGAGATATCACGGGAATGTAAATATCTCGCCATGCAGGCAAATCATTTAATTGTAGGCATGAATCCTTACATGGAATTATTGTAGTTTGACACAACGCCAGGAGATTCTCCAGGAGTGGGGCTTTTAAAACAAGGGTTATTGGTATTGCAGAAAATTCCCTGTAACCATGGTAACATCCCTGCAGAGGGCAATGCCTTGTTTGGAAAGTGACCTGCGAAAAAAGGGATAAACAGAATGAAAAAAAAAAACAATTACAAATCAGTTTTCTGTTTAAAATGGGCACTTGTCAAAACATCAGAAGCCTACGTAATACATTCCTTTGAAGTTTAGGTCTACTTGGGTAGTCTAATTTCCTAGGGTCTGGATTTTATCTGCTGAAAGGTATGCAATTCTTAAGCCGTTAGTTGGGGGGTACATTTTGACATCTTCTCTATAGTGGAAACATTCTTAGTCATGATAAGGTAAAGCATTTTGAGACAAATATACAAAATAATTCCTAGATAAAGGACAGTTGATGTATTTTTTGCTTTATCTTTTACCATTACTAACATATTCAGCCTTATCAAGAAAGGAACAGTCTTTAATATGACGTTAAATGATATTAATTTGTTAAGGAATTTTATTTGTTAATGCCTGTGTTTTTTTTTTTCTGTGACTGTTTAATCTCTACAGAGAACTGAAATCGTGCACTTGTGCTGTTCCAGAACAGAGCACAGCCAGTGATTGGACGATACTTATGTGTGCCACTCCTGATAGGCTCCTGTGCATGACTTTGTATTGTTTAAATAAATAATGACAAATCAGCATTTATTTAAAAATATAATGCACTACTGAATTAGCACATTTTATATTAACATTAAATGGATCCTTTAAAGGAACATGCAACCCAAAAAAATTATTTCATGATTTAGATAGAGCATACAATTTTCAACAACTTTTCAATTTATTTCTATTATCAATTTTGCACCATTCTCTTGGTATCTTTTATTGAACATGCAACAATGTATTACTATGAGCTAGCTGAACACATTGATAAGCCAATGATAAGAGGTATATATGTAAAGCAACCAATCAGCAGCTAGCTTCTAGCTCCTGAACTTACGTAGGTATGCTTTTCAACAAAGGATAACAAGAGAATGAAGCAAATTAGATAATAAAAATAAATTGGAAAGTTGTTGAAAATCTTATGCTCTATCTGGATCATGAAACAACATTTTTTACTAAAACATAACATTTATTGACCATTAATTAAAAATTCTAAAGGCAACATAAAAACAGCCTCTTTAGCAACACAATATTACAGTATTAAAGGGACACTGAACCCAATTTTTTTCTTTTGTGATTCAGATAGAGCAAGCCATTTTAAGCAACTTTCTAATTTACTCCTATTATCAATTTTTCTTTGTTCTCTTGCTATCTTTATTTGAAAAAGAAGTTATTTAATATATTTTTGGTTCAGGACCATGGAGAGCACTTGCTGATTGGTCGGTTAAATTAATCCACCAATCAGCATGAACAACCCAGGTTGTTCACCAAAAATGGGCCGGCATCTAAACTTACATTCTTGCTTTTCAAATAAACATACCAAGAGAATGAAGAAAATTTGATAATAGGAGTAAATTAGAAAGTTGCTAAAAACTGCATGCTCTATCTGAACCATGAAAGAAAAAAATTGGGTTCAGTGTCCCTTTAATAGTATAGCCTCTTGTACACTTAAATACATTTCCCAGAGCAGGAAGTTAGAATTAGAATAAATGGTGATGTATTATCATTAGTATTGCCACTTATAGGGCTATATTACAAGCAAAGCGCAAACAGTCTTTTCGCAAGCATTTTTAATTGTGCTGATATTACAAGTGGATGCGAAAACGCAATATCACTAGCGCAATCTTGATTTACGATAGAATCCTTACCACTATCTCAGAGCTGTGGTTAACAGTTTTCTGAAATTAAAAAGTGTCACAAAACACATAAAAAATACATTACAAAGTACAGTTACACTCATAATAATACCATCTAAAAAAATATTGCACAAAAAAGTTATAAAGGCTCAAACATATGAGATCTCGGCTGTAAGAAAAAAAAATGCAGAAGAGCTTTAACATTGAGATACATACATATACATGTCTAAAGATGTATTTGTATGTATATAGATATGTCTATATACAGTATCTCACAAAAGTCAGTACACCCCTCACATTTTTGTAAATATTTTATTATATCTTTTCATGTGACAACACTGAAGAAATTACACTTTGCCACAATGTAAAGTAGTGAGTGTACAGCCTGTATAACAGTGTAAATTTGCTGTCCCCACAAAATAACTCAACACACAGCCATTAATGTCTAAACCGTTGGCAACAAAAGTGAGTACACCCCTAAGTGAAAATGTCCAAATTGGGCCCAAAGTGTCAATATTTTGTGTGGCTACAATTATTTTCCAGCACTGCCTTAACCCTCTTGGGCATGGAGTTCACCAGAGCTTCACAGGTTGCCACTGGAGTCTTCTTCCACTCCTCCATGACGACATCATGGAGCTGGTGGATGTTAGAGACCTTGCGCTCCCCCACATTCCGTTTGAGAATGCCCCACAGATGCTCAATAGGGTTTAGGTCTGGAGACATGGTTGGCCAGTCCATCACCTTTACCCTCAGCTTCTTTAGCAAGGCAGTGGTCGTCTTGGAGGTGTGTTTGGGGTCGTTATGATGTTGGAATACTACCCTGCTGCCCAGTCTCTAAAGGGAGGGGATCATGCTCTGCTTCAGTATGTCACAGTACATGTTGGCATTCATGGTTCCCTCAATGAACTGTAGCTCCCCAGTGCCGGCAGCACTCATGCAGGCCCAGACCATGACACTCCCACCACCATGCTTGACTGTAGGCAAGACACACTAGTCTTTATACTTCTCACCTGGTTGCCGCCACACACGCTTGACATCACCTGAACCAAATAAGTTTATCTTAGTCTTATCGGACCACAGGACATGGCTCCAGTAATCCATGTCCTTAGTCTGCTTGTCTTCAGCAAACTTTTTGCGGGCTTTCTTGTGCATCATCTTTAGAAGAGGCTTCTTTCTGGGACGACAGCCATGCAGATTAATTTGATGCAGTGTGTGGCGTATGGCCTGAGCACTGACAGGCTGCCTCCCCACCCCTTCAACCTCTGCAGCAATGCTGGCAGCACTCATATGTATATTTCCAAAAGACAACCTCTGGATATGACGCTGAGCATGTGCACTCAACTTCATTGGTTGACCATGGCGAGGCCTGTTCTGAGTGTAACCTGTCCTGTGAAACCGCTGTATGGTCTTGCCCACCGTGCTGCAGCTCAGTTTCAGGGTCTTGGCAATCTTCCTATAGCCTAGGCCATCTTTATGTAGAGCAACAATTCTTTTTTTCAGAGCCTCAGAGAGTTCTTTGCCATGAGGGGCCATGTTGAACTTCCAGTGACCAGTATGAGAGAGTGTGAGAGTGATAACACCAAATTTAACACACCTGCTCCCCATTCACACCTGAGACCTTGTAACACTAACGAGACACATGACACTGGGGAGGGAAAATGGCTAATTTGGCCTAATTTGGACATTTCCACTTAGGGGTGTACTCACTTTTGTTGCCGACAGTTTAGACATTAATGGCTGTGTGTTGAGTTATTTTGAGGGGACAGCAAATTTACACTGTTATACAGGCTGTACACACACTACTTTACATTGTACTAAAGTGTCATTTCTTTAGTGTAATCACATGAAAAGAAATAATAAAATATTTACAAAAATGTGAGTGGTGTACTCACTTTTGTGAGATACTGTATGTATACATATGTATTATTATGAGTATTTATGTATTTAAAGACATATATACACATATAAATACATTAATATGTATGTATACATATTTTTCATATTGGGTATGCGCATATTATAGTATGCGATCATGTTTGCACATATTACAATATGCGATTGGAATATGAAAAATTCATATTTTCATGTTAGGTTAGCGCTACTGCTAATATGTCATGGTGTTTTTCTCCATTGTCTTCTATGGGGGAATGCGAAAATGCAATTCCGATTTCGATTTTCAACTTTAAGCGCGATTTGGGTTACCACTAGCGCAAAATAATTTATTTTCTTTTACGTATAATACGAGCGCAACCCGACTCTAGCACAAAAGTTTTCGCTATCGCGGAAAAAAACAAACAGCGCCACTTGTAATCTAGCCCATAATGTTTTAAGTGTCACCTTCAGGCATTTCTTTTCTAATTGGAATCAAATAGGAACAACAGAGTGACCTTATTAAATAGTATAATGCCTTTGACTATACACTAAGTATATTGAATCAGTTTAGCCCATATGCTGTTAAATTATGTGGTATTAAAAATCAGAGCTGTATATCACTTATAGAAAGAAAACCCCTTTAAATATACATGCCAGATTTGTATTACATTTGAACACATATGGAATTTCTCTGTTAAAATAAAAAAAAGTCCTCTCTCACCATTCTACCTAGTACCTACCTAGACAGTGACTATTGTCCTTTCAACACGTGTATGTTAAGTAACAAATAAGTGACATAATCATACAAAAATGCTCTGTGTTAAAACTCTTTTTTTCCCTCTGGCCAATAAATGTCAAAGTACAGACGTAAATAAAAGGAAGCAAATAATTAAAAATAGATTTTAGAAAAGAAATGGGTTCTTACACTCATGTTGGCCATAGAGAGGATTTGCGTTCCTTAACCACACCAAGATGAGGAACAATGACAACGGCCAAAAGAGTTCCACAAAAACACGGAGCTGGTAAAAATAACAAGAGAAAGTAAAGGTTACATAAAATTGTATTCCTCATAATAAAATGTTTAATTATGTATAATACAAACTTTGTAATACACATTCACTATTTATTTTGCTTTTTCTTGTAATTTCCTAACTGGCCACATCACAGGAAGTAAGATAGTCAACAGTAAAGGGAAATAAAACAAGTTAGGATAGAGACAAATTATAATATGTACTTTAATTACTTTACCTGCAAATTTATACTGCAGTGCCTCACCATTAACCCTTTCTTTTAAGTTTCCGAATTATACAGCTCTAACTCCCCCCCCCCACACACAATTCCTTCTATGTCTGTATCTTTATCTACCTTTGCTTTTGGTAGAATGCAGAAGTAGACACTCATCTGCTGGGGCATGCCTAGAAGCAAACAAGCTGCTTTAAAATACAATCCCTGTGTTTCTTTAGCTAAACACTAAGGGGGGTGGATCAGACTACTCCAGACAGCATGGGTACATAACTAATTTTGCTTATTTTTTCAGTTTTTAAAAAAATTGTAAGCAATCTATTTTACTTAATTAGCCCTTTTAGGATATGCACAGATCTCAACATGTTTTATGGCACTTTAAAAAGACTTTTCAAGAGGTGTCTCTATGACCTGTAGAACAATGCAAATATTAATAACAAAATGACAGTTTCAGGGACGTAACTAAAGGGTTCTCATAGGCCTACATCTCTTGGGGGCCCTTCTGATCCTACAATTAGTAATGTTGTAAGTTCAGGGGAGCTTGGTGGGCCTCTCCCTTTGCTTTCTATCTGGCCTCTCTGTGTTTTTTTGTCTTTATTAGTAAGGTAGCTCAAAGACACGACATAGAGATAGACGTTCTGTTGGAGCTAGCTGGGTGTTCCAGGGGAGAAACCTGCATTTGAATAGGCTAACATCACCAGTAGTGCGATATATTCAAAGGGCTGCCCTGCAGGTTAGGTATAGGGTTTCAGCCATATTTGTCTCTCCAACTTTTCAGTGGCGAGATTTCCCAGTGTGAGGCAGGTAGTGTAGGTTTTAGTTAAAGGGACATGCCACCCACATTTTTTCTTTTATGATTTAGAAAGAGAATGCAATGTTAAACATCTTTGTAATTTACTTATATTATCTATTTTGTTTTATTCTCTTGATATTCTTTGATGAAAAGCATATCTAGATATGCTCACTAGCTGCTGATTGGTTGCTGCACATAGAAGCATCATGTGATTGGCTCACCATGTACATTGCTTTTTCTTCAAATAAGGATATTTAAAAAATGAAGCAAAATAAATTATGGAAGTAAATTGGAATGTTGTTTAAATTTCTATTCTCTATCTGAATCATGAAAGAAAGATGTTGGGTTTAGTGGCCCTTTAAAGGTAGGTTTGTATTATTTGAAATGTTCCTACACAGAAACCACTTTTTGTTTCAGTGACCACACTGTCTGTGCTGTGTAGGAACAGTTCAAATATAGCCCTTACCCCTCCGCTGATAGTACTGATGAAAGTGCAATATCGGCTGACTTTTGCTGAAGCCGCAATCCCTATTATTTCTTATGGGAGACACCGCCAATTGTTGGCACTTTTGTGGTTCAGGCCCCTTTTTTGGACTATATCGACCGACCGCAAGCTAGATATGTGCATTATTTTCTTTTGTTCCATAACAAATGTGGAAGTGGGCTGTTGCAAATTGCATTTGTTACTTTTCAGAGCCGCATTTGCACAGATCTCAGTGTGTTGCACTTTCACAAGAATATGTGCGACTCCAAAAAGAAACGAATGCGCCTTGCGGCAGCCTACTTCCACAGTCTTTACTAAACAAAAAAAACGAATGCACATATCTACTGAGAGCCTGGCAAATTCAAGCAGGCAGTTTATTGACGGTCTGTTAATGATTTGAATTTTGAGGCATCAGATAGAGCATGCAACTTTAAACAACTTCCCAATTTACTTCTATTATCTTATTTGTTTTGTTTGTCTTTTTTGTTGTCTTTTGTCTTTGTTGGAAAGGATACCAAGGTAGGCTCAGGAGCTGCTGATTGGTGGCTGCGCATATATGCCTTATGTAGTATCTCACCTATGTGCATTGATGTTTCTTCAACAAAGGATACCAAGTCAATGAAGAAAATTAGATAAGAGAAGTAAATTGGAAAGTTGTTTAAAATTGTATTTTGTATCTGATTCATGAAATAAATATTGTGGGTTTCATGTCCCTTTAAGTATCAAAAATCTTTCTTCTTGGTCAAATTCTTGATACAAGATCTTATATTGTAGTTTGTTATTAAATAAAATACCTGCTCCCTTCTTATACCTACTACACAGGGTGGCAATAATCTCCCAATCCCAACCTTCTCTAAGATTAGATATTTCATATTGTTTTAAACAAGGTTAGGCCCCCCCCCTACATTCTAATAGGCACATTTTACTTTATTCAACATTTCAAACAATAGAGAGGAAGAAGGAGAAAAAAAAAACCTTCTCACGTGTGAAACAAGGAAATATAAAAGGAATACATTTTCATGCTATATCCCTCTAGAAAATATATTTCTAAAACAAAAGAAAAATATTTCAAAACTGAGACATAATCCTTTTTGTTATCAATGAACTAGTACTACCAAACTTTACATGAGTAGTCCTTGTAAATATGTAAAACAGTTGATAAAACAAAAATGCCTGTGCTCATCTAAATGGAATTTTAAAACTCTGTACAAAGCTTTAGAATCTTCTTGGTTGCACTTGGTTTGGATGCCTTCCATGGCTCCTTCCATATAGTTAAACCCACTTCCAAGTGCTATCTCTGTCTCACCCTATTATTCTATTTTTCTCTTGTTTCTCACACTCTATCATTTTCCCTAATACTCTATTACTTTATTACCCTACTTTTATTGACAGCTTCAGGGGCATTATTTAATCTAGGCCAACTTGACCTGTAACCGGGGTCAGGAAACGATGAGGAGTAGTTCTTTGGTATGATTCCTGCCTAAACCTATGCTTAACATATGTTTATTTTCTTTTGATTCCAATTCAATAACGTCTAGTGTGAGCTTATGATCCCACCATGTGTCCTTGTTCTCCGATTGTGAGAAATACATGAGGCAAATGTAAGATAGAAGAGAGTAAGGGTGGTGGTGGTAGGCAACATAGTTTTCAGTGCCTAGGACAGCAGAAACTCTAAATACACCACTGGACAGCACCCATGTATAGCCCTTGTACCCCCTCCTATTCATACCCCATTACTATCTCTTATATACTTCCATCCTTGGCTCCATAAATAAATAATTTAACATGTTCTTATGGTTTTATTTGTTATTACCTTTTGTCTTTTCCTTAGGGTCCAGTTCTTCCAAAGCAAAAGCCTAACTTTGGCACGGAATCTCATCCTTCAGCAGCCAACCTCACAATAACCTGCAAGAGATGACTAGAAAAAGTTAACTTCTCTATAATAAAACATAATTACCAAATTCCAATCCATGAAAACACCTATATAAACACATCCTACAGGAGCTCAGATGATATATATACAGTATATATTTTTCCAAGCCATTCTGGTACCTAAGAATAGACACTATTTAAATAAAACCAAATAATAGTATAGAATAATTAGTAAATTATATAGCAGCGACATATCATGAATGCTGCTTGTCATGTGATCACCCTTCCACCCTCATCAGATGTTTGTTGTATATGCTACTTATCACTGAAAAGGTGATCACATGACCTGTTCCGATATGAAGAAGCAGCGCTAATGAGCCTGTATACTTATTCTACTAACACTTGTATTGGGGTTTATATTGTGATACCAAGAGTGACTTTCATAGTATTGTTTTATATTGTTTTTACTCATATACTTTATATTTAACAATATGTTTCCTTGAAGATGAGTTCCTGAATTAACTAGAGTTTTTATGCAGAGCTGTTGCCTTAGAGCTAACAAAGCTCTGGGTGAGTAATCATTTGACAAATTCAGGAGCGGAACTACCATTTGTGCACCTTTTAGGGACCCTCTGTTTAGAAGGTCGGCAACTGGACCATTGAATCACTTGAGAATACTAAAACTCTCTTGCGCTATGTTTCTGTTTTTTTCCTTTGAGATGTTCATTTTTGCAATAAGGTCTGGAGATCATCATAAGATAATTATTGTCATTTGGAAGTTTCTACCATTATTTAGACTATTTGTGTGCAGTGATTCCCCCCCCCCCCCCCAACTCTGTCATTCACAAACTATCAAAGAACAGCCAAGAAGTATGTAAATTAATATGTATCAGTCAATTCCCTACGAATACAAATCTATAAGGGATGTGCAGACCAGAACATTTTGTTTCGGATAAAACTTTTGTATTGTATATTTGAGGAAATTTGTTTCCCCAAATATTTGTTGCCTGCACTATTTGTTTTCACCTGTAGCTACAAATATTTACTTTAACGAGCCCTGGAGAGCGCATTATTTCTATCCTCTTCTTGCCAGAGGGCATTAGTTCATGTGTTTCATATAGATAACATTGAGCTCATGCACGTGAAGTTACCCTGGAGTGAGCACTAATTGGCTAAAATGCAAGTCTGTCAAAAGAACTGAAATAAGGGAGCAGTTTGCAGAGGCTTAGATACATGGTAATCACAGAGGTAAAAAATGTATTTATATAACAGTGTTGGTTATGCAAAACTGGGAAATGGGTAATAAAAGGGATTATCTTTCTTTTTAAACAACAAAAATTCTGGTGTTGACTAGCCCTTTAAAAAAATAAAATAAATGAATACTGATAAAGTATTTTTCGTTTTCTTTCATTTTAATTGGTGCTTTCATTCGGATTTTCATTTTCGTTTACCGTCCGAAAACAAATGCCCATGTCTAAACTCTATGGAAAGCAATCTACAAGGAAAAAGAGGTTATACATTTACAACATGTTGTTTTTGTACATTTATCTGAGCCCTCTGCCACTCCCATACCTCATTCTACATCCGCTACTGTATGAGGTCTGATTAGGGCGTCACTACAGAAGATATTTGGCAAATCATCATTTGAATAGGGTAAAACATATCATACCTCGTAAATATCCCTTAATATGGAGGGGAAAAAAACATAAAAAAGTACAGAGAATGCAAAGTGAAAGGTTTTATACAGGTACAGGGGAAATTGATCTTAGATTTCATTACTTTTTAGATTAAAAACATGATTTTAATTTAAAGGGACAGTAAAGACAAAAAATTTACTGAAAGGGACAGTCTACTCCGAATGTTTTTATTGTTTAAAAAGATAGATAATCCATTTATTACCAATTACACAGTTTTGCATAACCAACACAGTTATAATGATACACATTTTACCTCTGTAAATACCTTGTATCTAAGCCTCTGCAAACTGCCCCTTTATTTCAGTTCTTTTGACAGACTTGCATTTTAGCCAATCAGTGCTGACTCCTAGGTAACTTCACGTGAATGAGTTTAATGTTCAAAATGCATTCAGATCAGAGGCGGCCTTCAAGGTCTAAGAAATTAGCATATGAGCTTACCTAGGTTTAGCTTTCAACCAAAAGAACAAAGCAACATTGGTGATAAAAGTAAATTGAAAAGCTGTGTAAAATTACATGCCCTATTTGAATCATGAAAGTTTATTTTGGACTTGACTGTCCCTTTAATATACTTTTTACCTGTGTGATTACCTTGTATCTAAGCCACTGCAGACTGGCCCCTTCTCTCAGGGCTATTTATTTATTATCTATTGACATGCATTTTAGCCTATAAGTGTTGTGTCCTGCACAAATCCACGAGAGAGATCACGTTATCTATATGGCTCACATGAACTAGCAGTATCCTGTTGTGAAAAGCTAATAAAAAAGCATGTGATAAGAGGCTGTCTGTAGTGGCTTAGAAATAGGCAGACATTTAGAGGTTTAAAGTATATTAATATAACAATTTTGGTTGAGCAAAGCTGGGGAATGGGTAGTAAAGGCATTGCCTATCTTTTTAACAATAGCAATTTTGGTGTAGTCTGTCCCTTTAAACTGTTTGGATAAAGCATAACATTTTTAAAAACTTTCCAGTATACTTCTATTATCAATTTTGCTTAGTTCTCTTGGTATCCTTGGTTTATACGTAATCCTAGGTGAGCTCAGGAGCGTTCATGTGTCTTAAGCCATCTGGCAACAGTGTTTGCAACATAGTTTATAGCATTGTTATACATAGTTGCAAACACTGCTTTCGAAAAACACATGCACACTCCCAAGCTACTATCAGCCTACCTAGTTTTACTCTTCAACAAAGAATACCAAGACAACAAAGCAAATTTGATCAATTAAGTAAATTGGAAAGTAGTTTAAATTACATGCTCTATCTGAATCCTAAAAGTTACATTTTTACTGTCCCTTTAACCTCTTCATAACGTAAAGGTGGTAGAATTTCTATGTCTGAAACATAATAAAACATTTAACCTGATTTTCACAAGCAAACATGTTCATCAAATTTATTATAAACCAATGCAAAACCAATCCAACCTGTTACACAAATGAAGCCGTTTTTTCCGATGGCATGTAGTCCTGCATTTAAAGGACCATAATACTTGAGAATGACACTCTAATTTGTTAGCGCATGTAATTTTAAGACTAATGACCCTGCACTGCAATGTGTTTAACCACGCTCAAAGGCCTTGAACACACTGTAGAAATTCCGCTCAGTAACTGCAGCTTGATACATTTTCTGGTTAAAGGGACAGTAAAGCCAAAATTAAACTTTCAGGATTTAGACAAATCACACCATTTTCACCAATTTTCCAATTTACTTCTGTTATCAAATGTGTTTCATTCTCATAGTATCTTTTATTGAAGAGTAAAACTAGGTAGGCTCACAAGAGCTCAGGAGTGTGCACGTGTCTTTAGTACTCTATAGCAGCAGCGTTTTGCAACATTGTATAACAAAGCTACAAATAATGTTGCAAAACACTGCTGCGATTGAGCACTAAAGACACGTGCACCCTCCTGAGCTCTTATGAGCCAACCTAGTTTTACTCTTCAATAAAAGATAACAAGAGAACAAATCAAATGTGATAACAGAAGTAAATTGGAAAGTTGTTTAAAATTGCATGCTCTGTCTGTATCATGAAAGTTTAATTTTGACTTTACCGCCCCTTCAGTTGAAACTGAGAATGTCTATAAATTTGCTTATTCCTTGTATTATTTTATACTTTATTTACATGATTTAGATTACTTTAGCTGGGATAGTGCTGGCAACATCAGCAAAATATAATGCTCCAAAGAAAACAACAAAACTGAGAGCAATAAGTCTTCATTTTTGCCTGGATAATACTAAATATTATCACAAAAAAATGAGAAGTGGTCTGGAAATACTAGGGAGGTTATATTTATATAAAGGGATGGGTAGCTAACGGTCAGGCAAAGATATGCCTAACTTTGATTTCTTTGACAGGTTAAGTGAAAAAATACAAGTGTTTTGGAGGAGGATTTCGTGGAGAATGCAGAGTCTGCAAATGTTTTTCAATCTTAGAATTCAGCAAAACATCTGCGCCAAGAATTCCTCACTGCGTCCAAGAATGTGCCTGCTCTTCACTATACATCTGTGAGGTTTCAGTGTTTATTGCTGAGTATATAGTGGAAAAAATAAGATTAAAAGGCCATGATAGCCAAATGTTGAAACACTTGAAAGTGATACAGCATAGCTGTAAAAAGCTGACTAGAAAATATCACCTGAACATCTCTATGTAAAAAGGAAAGATATTTTACCTCAAAATGTCCTAAGTATTCATACCCTATTGTAAAGGACTTTAAACAGCAAATCAGTATGTCTGTCCCGGGACAGGCAAGGGAGTGAGCTTCATGCACACTCGTGTTATTTCCCTATTCAGTTTAAGGAAGTTTACTATGAGATCTCATGAGAGTTATGTGAAATCTCATGAGATCACAGTAAAATAGTTCATGACCTCAGCACTGCTGATGCTGATTGGCTGCTGTTAATTTCAGCTGAAGTATAACTTTTTACACAGCACTTACTCTGGTGAGCTGAGGAAATTGTGAGGTCAAATATCTTCCTTTTTTACATAGAGATGCTCAGGTGATATTTTCCTGTCAGCTTTTTACAGTTATGCTGCAACTGTGATTTAGCATATAAGTATTATGTCCCTTTAAGAGTCAAAACATTGGTCTATGTTTAATAAGTTCAGATGTTTTAGGGAAGTGCTCTTTGTGAGGTAATTTTTTATACTGAGGCCTGTTTTACTGAAAGGGCCGTGTCATGGCACTTTGTGTTGTTGAAAATCAAAAGGAAAGGAGAACAGCACACCTGTTTGTGGGGCACGGAGTAACAAATCTTGTCAATCCAAATAGTCATACATCCAAAGCACTCCAGCCACCAGAAAAAAATCTTTGTTTAAAAGTCCTTTATTCTCATTAGTTGGGTCCAAAAGTTTACAGGAACATGTTCCTGTAAACTTTTGGACCCAACTAATGAGAATAAAGGTCTTTTAAACAAAGATTTTTTTCTGGTGGCTGGAGTGCTTTGGATGTATGACTTTGTGTTGTTGGACAGATGTACATTCCTTTTAAGGGGTCTTTGCCACTGGCTTTTTAGTTTGATAGTTCACATGACATTCCTCTTAGACACCACTTACACTTTTTTAAAGGCCAGTAAATGTTGATATTTTTTTTAAACCGCATTGTGCAGTATGTACTTATTAAATCTGCACATATTGCACACAACTGATAAAAACACGATGTTTACTGGCCCAGCAATCTATCAGGCCATTAGCTGCATACTGTTTTCCTGCTTTATATTAGCTGCTGCATACTGTGTTCCTGCGTTATATTAGCTGCTGCATACTGTTTTCCTGCTTTATATTAGCTACTGCATACTGTGTTCCTGCGTTATATTAGCTGCTGCATACTGTTTTCCTGCTTTATATTAGCTGCTGCATACTGTGTTTCTGCTTTATATTAGCTGCTGCATACTGTTTTCCTGCTTTATATTAGCTGCTGCATACTGTGTTCCTGCGTTATATTAGCTGCTGCATACTGTTTTCCTGCTTTATATTAGCTGCTGCATACTGTGTTCCTGCGTTATATTAGCTGCTGCATACTGTTTTCCTGCTTTATATTAGCTGCTGCATACTGTGTTCCTGCGTTATATTAGCTGCTGCATACTGTTTTCCTGCTTTATATTAGCTGCTGCATACTGTGTTCCTGCGTTATATTAGCTGCTGCATACTGTGTTCCTGCTTTATATTAGCTGCTGTCCAGCTGCAGGTCTAAAAAATAAAAAAATGAAGAAATTAACTGCAGCCAATCAGCATCAACAGTGTTGAGGTCATGAACTTTTTTACTGTTATCTCATGAGATTTGACTTAACTCTCATGAGATTTCATAGCAAACTTCCTTAAACTGAATAGGCAAATTACAGGAGTGTGCACAAGGCTCAGTCCCTTGCCTCTCCCTTGACAGACATAATGATTTGCTGGTCAAAGTCCTTTGCAATGGGGTTTGAATACTTAGGACATTTTGAAGTAAAATATCTTTCTTTTTTACATAGAGATGCTCAGTTGATTTTTCTAGTCAGCTTTTCACAGCTAAGCTGCATCACTTTCAAGTGTTTCAACATTTGGGTATCATGGCCCTTTAAGTTACTTTATTAAGGCCTTTTCATAATATTTTGGCTATAAAACTTGTTCTTTTGCTAAATATCAACAACCTCAGGAAACACCATCCATTAAGTCACAACCGAGCCTTTGATAAAATGACCATAGTGCAGATTTTGTTGAGCTGCATTGGGATATGTTGGAACAGATGTCTAAACTGGTACAATTTGTACAGCGGGTCCTGACTCCCTCAAGGTCACGTTATTCAGAAGGAAATATTTGCATCAAGTCATGGTATTCTTTCAAGCTCATGTGAAGCGACAGGGTTCCAGCTTCTGGACTGTGCCAAGGAGAAGGTTTTGTCAGCCAGATTAGTAAAGAATGTATCTGTCAGCTACACCTGTTTTAAAAATATTCTGGTCCTGAGCTTATATTTATATCCATTCCTGAATATTACTTCCACAGAACCAACAACTACATTTGTTCCTGGAACTTTTGGTTTACTCCTGAAAATTCTTATTCTGAATTTAGATATTTTGGATCTTATTAAAGGAAAATTTGATCTCTCCACACGTCTCAGTTGTATGGTGATGAAGGCTGTTTCTTTAGGACATGTCTGCTTCAGAAAAAGTGAAATATTACAAAGCAGACTTAGGGTTCTATTTATTCAACCTATGGAAGGGGAATTATTATTATTATTATTATTGGTTATTTGTAGAGCGCCAACAGATTCCGCAGCGCTAATGTTCTTAGTTAGGGAACCTGTCCACATCCATTTGAGCAATCAAGCAGCATTTCAAGCCTCAAATATGTCATTACATAATCAAAAGCTTGTGCAGCCCTGCCCTCATGCGGGACAAACCTTAGCATTTGCGGGGCCATGGGCAGCATAAATTTGCCCTGCTACTTGTATGACCCACTTCTGTGCCAACAGTCAGTGATACCTATATATAGAATAAGGAACAAATATTTGACCTACTGATGCCATAACCAGCCTCACCTCACCAAAGAGCTGGGGCCCTGGGCGGGTGCCCCTCTCGCCCTGCCCTCATGAAACTAATCATGAGAGAGAAGGGCCTGTCAATCATCCAAGACATATCAATCAATTATGATTTAACTCCAACACTCCTGTGGAGGTGGAGAAGTTAAAAAAAAGCAGACTAACACCACAGATATGAAGGGGAAAAAAATTTACGCAAAGACTAAAAGGAAAGGGTGAGGCTGTCAGTCTTATGTGGTTCAGCTATCAAACCTTAAAGGGACAGTAAACACATTGAGACATTTATATAAAATGTTGAGGTATGTACAATATACTTTCATTATTTATTTTGCCCCTGCACATTGTGGGTTTTCTAATTCTGAGAACTTGAAATGCATCTACTGACTTATTGCAGCTAATCCTGCTACATATCTGTTCTTAATTGGATTTAACTGATTACAATTGCAAAACATTATGACTGTGACTAGCCTTGTTGTCTGCAGACTAGCCCAGATTAGTTCCTCCAAATAAGGCTGGGGAGTTTGGCTATTAAAAAAAGAAACACAGTAAAAAAAAAGATGTTATTTTGTTTTAAAAACATTAAGTCTTGGCTATGTTATTCTATAGCAACACAACAGAAATGTCTTGTAATTACAATGTGTTTACTGTCCTTTTGATAATAGACAAATATCAATATCAATCTATATGTTTTTTTTAAATAACCCATTCTAAAAGCTCATTGGTCAATCACTAAAATCACACAAGTTCAAATACGTTTATAACCCATGCAGAAGTTATTAATAGTGAATATGAAAATATATATCAGGAAAAAGTGCTATAATAAGAGGCCATGTCTTCAAAAGGTATAAATAATGAATAAACAAATATAAAGAAACCTTCTATAGCAATATAATTCAATAGCATAGAACACATGATCAAGCTGTGGTGACAAAAAAAACCAGGTATGCATATATAATGTATATAATGTATGTGTGTATATATATATATATATATATATATATATATTTATATAGTGGTATTTTGAAAGGATTATGATTCTTCTTTACATTCAGTTACACTAGCTGAGCATTTTTAAACAAAATCAATAGCTAGATATATGAGATACCATTTGATTACCCTTTTCTATGATACTTCAGAAATGATGGATAAACGCTCTAATGATCTTATGTTTAAACAATTTAGTCTAGTTACAGATAAAACTGATTATATAGAAACTGAGTTAAAGGGACATAAACCCCAACATTTGTATTCAATGGTTCAGATAGGGCAAACAGTTTTAAACAACTTTCTGATTTGCTTCTGTTATCATAGTTGCTTCATTCTTTTGGTATCCGTTGTTAAAGAAGTAGCAATGCACTGCTGGGAGCTAGCTGAACACAATCGATGAACCAATGACAAATGACATATATGTGCAGCCACCAATCAGAAGCTTGCTCCCAGAAGAGCATTGCTGCTCCCTAACATACCTAGGTATGCTTTTCAACAAATGATACCAAAAGAACTAAGCAAACTAGAAGAAAATTGGAAAGTTGTTTAAAATGGCATGATATATAGTATGACTTAACTGTCCCTTTAAGACAACCTAAGAGTAGTATCAAAACTAAGGTGTTGTTTTCAGCAGATAACAATCACTAAACATCAGCTGGTATTGTCAGTGTGTTTTCCCAGTCACAATCCCAAAATGCACCTGCCATTAAAGGGATATTGTACACTAGATTTTTCTTTGCATACTCCTAACCAAGTCCCAAAGAATCAGATGTACACATGCGTTTACATAAACAGGAGCAAGCAGTCTGTAATTTGTCTTTTCATATGCAGAGAGCGAGGGGAAAGTGTCTGCTCTTACTGTTTTCCCAGCCCCTTTCACTGGGTGTCCCAACCTAACCTCATCAACAGTGCTAAACTGGGAGTTTCTAAATAAGTTTTTAAAAGGTTTTATACTGGATTTTTAGATCATGTCTATTACATGCAGTTATATGAAAATGGGTGTACACTGTCCCTTTAATACACACAATGCTCAAAACCATTACCTTCCAAAAACCACATGAAATAGTTATCTACTTATTTTGTAATTGAATGAAGAACAAAATGCTCTAGATTGAACAAAAACAAAATGATGATTTCTGGCATTTAGTGATTATATAAATAGATGAAGGGCCTTTGTGTTTATTGAGCCATTTTAATACTTTATAGCAGAGTTCTCCAAACTTTTTTCCAAGACCCAATGCCATAATACCAAATACCTTTGTAACCCTATTTTTATGCTTTTTTATAATACAAGATAGGTTAAATCTTCGGCAAAGTAACTCAAATGTGCATGTACTTTATTCCTGATTGTAGTCACACAACTATATATCACACATTCAATCTCATACAACACACACAAACAACAAAAACACTCTTGTAAAACCCACACACCATACACTCATACAACACATACACTTTCATATAAAACATGCAAACTATACACTCTCATAAAACACATACACAAACACACCACACCACACACACTCTCATACAACACAATACACACTCTCATACAACCCATACAAACACCACACACACTCTCATACAACCCATACAAACACCACACACACTCTCATACAACACACTGCACACTCTCATACAACCCAGACAGACACCACACACGCTCTCATACAACCCAGACAGACACCACACACACTCTCATACAACCCATACAGACACCACACACACTCTCATACAACCCATACAGTCACCACACACACTCTCATACAACCCATACAGAAACCACACACATAGTGATGTCCCGAACTGTTCGCCCGCGAACGGTTCACAGCGAACATAGCTTGTTTGCGTTCGCGTTTGTGGGCGAACACATGGCGATGTTCGATCCGCCCCTATGTGTCATCATTGTGGAAACTTTGACCCTTTATGTCACAGCCGCCTGACACATTAGAGCCAATCAACATCAGACACTCCCTCACAGACACTCCCAGCTACTCGGAATCCGCCATTTTAGACTCATAACGACTTTGCTTTTTTAATGAGAGGACGTGTTGTGTTTTCGCTCCTGACATTAATAGTAAAAACATAGCTAGGCTAGTGTATTTACAGTCCAGAAGGACTCCACTCATCTCTGCTGCAAGCACAGCACCCCAAAAAGCCCTTTTTAGGGCTATATTTCGTGCCGTTTTTTTTTGTTTTTTTGTTTTTTTATTAGCATTTGCCTGGCTTTCAGCTGTGTGTTTAAGGCTCACAGCATATGCTGTGACTACTGCCACCACTGATATCTCCCTAACAACATTAGTTTAAATTTAACTAACCCAAAAATATAATTATTTTTCTAGTGTAATTTTTTTTCATTTTCTATCAGGCCAGTGTCACACAGCATATACTCTGGTTCATTGCTCTGTGCCAGCCAGCAGCCAGCAGTGTTAATATCCGTTTATAACATTATTTTTAATTTAAAAAAAACCCACAAAAAAATATTTTTCTAGTGTAATCTAATTACATTTACTATCATGCCTGTGTCTGTCAGGCTTACTCAGCATTAATATACCTCTTTTTTTTCAGTCTTTTGGTTAATTGGTCTGTGCCAGGCAGCCACCCAGCACTCATATCTATTTTTCTTTCACCTTAATTTTAATATATAAAAAAAAAAAGTTTAAATTTGTTTGCTAGTGTAATCAAATCTAATTTTCTATCCGGCCTGTGTGTTTTGCTGACATAGAGAGCCTACTGTGTTTACTTGCTGCCCTCCCTAGTCTATGAGCCACGACTCATATGTGTTTAACCTTTTTTTAATTCCCCCCCCAAAAAAATAATTTCAATCATTTTTCTAGTGTAATCTAATAGTATTTTCTATCAGGCGTGTGTGTATCCGACATACATAGCCTACTGTTTTTAATAGCTGCCCTTCCAAGGCTATCAGCCACGACTCATATGTATGTGCTTAACCTTTTTCTTAAAATTTCCAAAAAAAAGTCTTTAAATCATTATGCTAGTGTAATCTAATTGTATTTTCTATCAGGCCTGTGTCTAACTGTCTATCTGACTTACATTACATTACATTACTAATTAACACAACATAGTTACCATGGGTCGCAGACCAAGAGCAGATGTCTTATTATTATATTTTGTATGGGTAATCATCCAGGCCGTATAGACCTCACCAAATAGGGGGAGTTACAGAGATTAAAGTGCTAAGAATGGTAGTACTTAAAACACAACCTCGTTAAAATAGGTAGCAGACCACATGTCTTATTATTATAATTTTTCAGGGTAATCTGGCAGGCCATATAGAACACCCCTGATAGGGTGGGGGAACAGGGATTAAAGTGCTAAGAAAAGTACTAATTGACACAAGCTAGTTGGGTCCAAGAACGCATGTTTGATTATTAGAATTTATTAGGGTAATTATATATCTAACAAATATATCTATTTCTCTTCTATCGATTCTATCTAACTATCAATCTATGTATATCTATCTATCCTATCTATCACTATCAATCTATCTTCTGTCCGGGATGTTTTGAGACAGCCACTTTGGGAATGTTAGTTGATTTAGACCCATTATGGCTTAAAAGCAGACTCTGCATAAACTATGTAATTTTCCATGGGAGTTTTGCCAGGGATCCCCCTCCAGCATGCAACAGTCCAGGTGTTAGTACCCTTGAAACAACTTTTCCATCACTATTGTGGCCAGAAAGAGTCCTTGTAGGTTTTAAAGTTTGCCTGCCTATTGAATTCAATGGCGGTTCGCGAACAATACCGGAAGTTTGAGTCCGCGGTTCGCGAACCGAAAATTTTAGGTTCGCGACATCACTACACACACACTCTCATACAACCCATACAGTCACCACACACACTCTCATACAACCCATACAGTCATCACACAAACTCTCATACAACCCACATACCATAGTATCCATACACTCATACAACACATACACACCACACACACACTCATATAACACACACCATACAACACATACACTCATACAACACATACACACCACACACACACTCATATAACACACACTCTCATACAACACACTACACACTCTCATACAACCCACATACCATACACTCATACAACACATGCACACTACACACACATTCATATAACACACACACACACCACACACACCACACACACTCTCATACAAGCCACATACCATACACTCATACAACACATACACACCACACACACACATTCATATAACACACACACCATACAACACACACACACTCTAATACAACCCACATACCATACACTCATACAACACATACACACCACACACACATTCATATAACACACACACACAATACAACACATGCACACCACATACACACATTCATATAACACACACACCATACAACACATACACACCACACACACTCTCATAAAACACACACACAAACTACACACTCTCATAAAACATACACACATACACACACTCTTATGCAACACACACACTCTCCTACAACATACACACAACACACACACAAGTCATAACCCAGTATTGGGTCCCGACCCGTAGTTTGAAGAACCCTGCTTTATAGTGTTGCTTATAGATGACGTGTGCAAATAACCTGTTGTTCTCCAAAACTATAGCGATATGTGTGTATGTCTTTCTACGGGGTTTGATTAAGGACATTCTTGACATTCTGGGCATGTATGTTTTTTTGGTTATCAATTTTGCGTATTTGTATTAGTGTAAAAGTGCTTATTTTTATTTTGTAATTTTAAATGATCAAACTGGAAGCGTTTGTATCTGTTTGGTGATGTTGTCATCCAATATCCCGCCAAGGGTAATTTCAGTGTGTAAACAAAACCAGTATTACATTTTGAAACATTTGGAGTACTTGGAAAAGGTGTTGTACTCCAATTAATTAATTTTTTACTGATTTAATTAAATCAGTAAAAAATAACCACGTAAATGGGCCATTTTTTACCAAAACATTAATGAAAAAAGGTGCTTCCAATAAACAATGAAGATGGTTGACTGTGATTGTGTTGTCATCGGAAAAAGGCTCATTGGCCTGACATTAAAATATCCCAGTAATTATGAAAGGATAAATTATGATCAACCAACTTTATAAAACAAATTAAACAGCAGAAAATGTAAAACGTTGCAATATGACCTGTTAGGTTTGCATTTTATAGATGGAGTAATACAGATTTTGTTCTTTTACAGGCAGAAAAGCATTTTAGGAAGAGGCATGAGAAGAAGGGACACAGAATTCACGGATAGTGTGGATGAACACAAGAAATCATCTGATCCTATTATAGAAGATAAAGATAAAACTGATATGGTGGTTAATATCTTGAGTAAAGATTGTTATATCTTAGCTCTACATGTTCTACTTAAAGTGTACACTCAAGTCAAAATTAAACATTCACGATTCAGATAGAGGACGCAATTTTAAACAACTTTCCAATTTACTTCCATTAACAAAATGTCCACAGTCTTTTTATATTTACACTTTTTGAGTCACCAGTTCCTACTGAACATGTGCAAGAATTCACAGAATATATGTATATGAATTTGTGATTGGCTGATGACTGTCACATGATACAGGGGTAGTGGAAATAAACATAACTGACATTGGTCTGAAAAAAATCTACTACTCATTGGAAGTTCAGACTAAGGGGTAGATTTATCTAGCTGCAAATGCATCTTTTTCCATGCACATAAGTTAAGAAGCAGCGGTCTTAAGACCGCTGCTCCTTAACTCGTACGCCACCTCTGATGCGACGGACAACAATCATCCCGAACGGACAACAATCATCCCGAACACATTGCACAAGCATTTCACAGGGAATGCTTGTGCAATAATAAATGCCAACCGCGTATGCTGTCGGCATTTTGCGTTGTCGGGCAGACATGATTCACTACAGCGGATCATGTCCGCCCGCATCTTAATAAATCGGCCCCTAAATGCTATTGCATTGTCTTTTTATTTTATATTTGTTGATTATGAAAATCTACTGTATTTATTGGTGCTTTAAATGTCTTTCTTTTATGTTCTATCAGTGAACACATTTTCTTTTTCTTCAATTGAAGATGGTTTTAACCAGGTTTTTAGGCTATTTAGATCGTATTTTTTAAATATATATATTGCGGGTAAAGTAAGAAATTGGGTAATCCTAGCATTACCCGGGTAAACGTGACATTACCCAAGCGTCCTAGTGAGGTGGAGGAGGGAAGGTGGGTAGAGCTCCCAAATGATGACAATATGCAGAAACGTTGGCAAGTCTGATATTTTCCTTACAAAGAAACAAGGACCAGGATTCTTAAAGAGCCATTACAGTTTAACATCAATGTAACACTTATGCGATCAGCTTATTGGGCCTTTTTGCTATTAATTGAATGTTCCAAAACAGCATATTTGCAACCTTGTAACTGGGCGTCAAGGGTTAAAGGGATTGCATAACGTTATAAAAAACAATTAATACATTATTAGCATCCATACTATATATATTGAAATAATGTTTCAAAAGTTTGAAATAACAGGAACTACTTAATTATATTAGATATTCAAATTCAGTTATTAATGTATTCGCAAATTAATAATTACTCGCACACTGTTGAAATTCTGAGGAGAGAAGCAGGAACACTGCTTATTATATAAAGAGAACGTTTCTTTTACAGAATGTCAGGTTAAGAAGGCGGCAAACTCCAATTTTTCATTTAACCCATTAGGGGACAGTGTTTTAAGATTATACATCCATCTAGTTTCTTTTTGAAGAAGGATTGTTTCTATGTTACCTCCTCTCCTACTGGCCTTTACTGATTCAATGCCAACAAATGTTAAACCTTCTGTTTTTGACCTATGGTACTGTGCAAAATGCCTTGCAATTGGACTATCAATATTAAAATCCTTAATATCCTCTCGAAGTTCTGTTATACGTGAGCGAAATTCCCTATATGTTTTCTAGATATGTGCATGGCGAAAAAAATCGGTTCGGTTCGGTTCAGATCGATTGGGATTTTTCGAATTTCGGTTCGGATCGATTCGAATTCGGAAAAATTTGAATCAATTCGGTTCAGATTCGTTTCGGATTCATTCGGATTCGAATAAATTTGGCTGGATTCGGTTCGGAAATTCGGAATTTTGGTAAGTGTTAGGTGGGATTAGACTAGTATTATGTACTGTATATTAGGTGTAACCCATAGCAGAGTGATATAACCTAATATACTGTACAATACTAGTGTAATCCATGGCCATCGGAATCTACCGAATAAATCCGAATAAATCCAAACTAATTCGGATTTATTCGGTAGATTCGGCACTATTTTAATTCGGAAATTCGTATCGATCCGAATCCCGAATTTTACGAATTCGGCCGAATTTCCGAATCGATCCGAAACGAATCTCACATGTCTAATGTTTTCCCTATATAAAACAAGGGGCATGAGCATGATAAAAGATATATCACACCTGTAGTAGAACAATTGATAAAGGATTTAATTTTGTAAACTTTATTAGTACTGGTTTCAAAAGTTTTTGTTTTTTTGACAAATTGACAGCAAACACAGTGATTGGAGGGGGAGCACCCTACAATTTTTGGGGGGTATGTTTCTAACCAATTGGTGTTTTTGACTTGGTTGAATTCACTTTTGACTAGAAAATCTTTGAGGTTATTGGCTCTACGTGCCGTCATAAGGGGATAATCCCCTACATATTCCTGTAAGACAGGATCTAAAGACAACAGATGCCAGTTTTTTTGCAAAATAGTTTTGATTTTATCCCAATGGGAATTAAATTTAGTAATGAATCTAATCTTAGTGGCAGCTTCATCATTGTTAGGTTCTTTGTTTTGAAATAGAAGATCCCTTCTATTCTTATTTCTGGCTTTAAAGAGGGCCCTTTTTACACATCTTTTAGAGTAACCTCGTTCATGAAACCTACTGGCCATCTCAACAGCCTGTTTGTTGAAAGTATATTCATCAGTACAGATCCTACGCAATCTTAAAAATTGCCCATATGGAATACCTCTTTTAAGGTTTTCCGGATGATGGCTAGATCCCAACAAAAGGCTGTTGGATGCCGTGGGTTTGTGATATACCTCTGTTACAATAGCGTTCTCTCTTTTGTTAACAAGGAGATCCAGAAAACTGATCTCATTAACATCATAACTGCATGTGACAAAAATATTTAAATCATTCAATCAAATTGAGTATGTCTCTCATACCCAGACCCTCTAGTTTCCAAAAAGGATTTACTTGCCTTCAATCCCACTGAGTGTGGGGTAGAAGAGTATAAGGATTCAACATCCAAAGAAACCAACAAAGTATTGTTGGTTACAGTAATTCCATCTAGTTTTCTAATTACATCAGTAGAGTCTTGGACAAAAGTCCTCAGTTCATTAACAAAAGGCTGTAAGAAAAAGTCCACGTATCTGCTGATTCCCTCAGTAGGACTCCCTATCCCAGAAATGATAGGGCGACCTGGAGGTTTGAGCAATGATTTATGAAGTTTGGGAGTCCAGTAAAAAAATGGTATCTTAGGTTTTGCATTATACAAGTAACTTTGTTCTTGACTAGTGATTAAGTTTAATCTCCTAGCATCATTTAAAAGAAATAATAACTCATTATGTGATTTCTGAAAATCATCATTAGACATTAGAGTATATTGATTAGCATCAAAAAGTTGACGTGTGGCCTCACCAATATAATATTTCTGATCAAAGATTACAACATTTCCACCTTTGTCGGCAGGTTTAATAACCAACTCCTTATGGCTGATAAGATCATCTAAGGCTTTACGCTCTCCATGAGACAAGTTATCATTGACTATACCAGTAGTCTGTATCTGCACAAACTGTTCAGAGACACTCTGTACAAACACATATATATTGGGTATTGCAGAAACATAGATATTGACGGCAGATAAGAGCCATAGGCCCAGCAAGTCTGCCCGACCTTACCTAACAGTATAAACTTATCTAGTTCGTAGGATAGCCCTATGCTTGTCCCATGCATTTTTAAAGTCCCCCACAGTGTTTGTTGCTACTACCTCTTGAGGAAGTTTATTCCATAAATCAATCACTCTTTCTGTAAAGAAGTGCTTCCTCAAATTACTCCTGAATCTACTACCCTTTAGCTTGAGCTCATGACCCCTTGTTCTTGAATTTTCCATTTTATGTAAAATACCCACAGCCTCAGTTTTACTAAACCCTTTAATGTACTTGAAAGTTGCTATCATATCACCTCTTTCCCTTCTCTCCTCTAAGCTATACATATTTAGGTCATTGAGCCAATCCTGGTAAGTTTTATTTTTTAGACCATGTACCATTTTGGTAGCACTCCTTTGCACAGATTCAAGTTTGTTAATATCCTTCTGAAGATATGGCCTCCAGAACTGCACACAATACTTAAGATGAGGCCTAACTAATGATCTATAAAGTGGCATAAGAACCTTACTATTTCTACTGCAAATACCTCTACCAATACATCCAAGCATTCTGCTAGCCTTACTCGAGTATGTCTCTCATACCCAGAAAAAGAAGGCATATACGTGGACCTTTTCTTAAAATTGGATCTGGGGCAAATAGCTATTTGTTCATCAGACTGTTCATAGGCCAATGTTTCCAAATTATGTAAAGCTTCTCTATCACTCCCACTACCCAAATCAATAGTAGTACGCAGGGTCATTATTTTCTTCAATGCTAATTTATGAGCAAAAAGATGTAGGTCCTTAGTGACCTCAAATATTTCTAATCTGTTAGAGGGGCAGAAGCTGAATCCCTTTTCTAAGAGCTTAATATGTTCCTGATTAAGGGGAAAAGAGGATAAATTAACAATATTAGATACCTAGTTTCCAGGGGGTACCCCCAGAAGGGATATCATATCAGGTTCTAATTCTATCTTAGTCTGTTCCTGGTTATCATGTGGTGACCTCTGTTTCTCCTCCCCCCCATTCTCTTCTTCTTGTAATTTTTCAATCAATTTCTGGGTCTCATTAAGTTTCTCAAAAGAGGAATCATTTTCATAATGATGTAATTTTTCAGAAATAGTGTCAACTTCTACTTTCCAATTTTCCAATTTTTTCTCATCCTCAGCTATCATTAGTGCAATTAAATCGAGAGAGAACTTGGTTAGTATTTCATTCCATTTAGTCAAAAAATCAACCCCCTTAAATTAATTCCTGGGTCTAGACTAATCCTTAGTCCTCTAGGGATTATCTCCTTTTTCAAATAATTTGTTAGGCTTTGATGTTCCCATTTGATTTTTATCTGTTTAGTTTGTTTCTTTTATTAGCACTTAAATGCTGAAACAACATCATTTATAAGGTCCTCCTCCCCCTCAATCTGTATATTCTCTTTTAGTGTAAAAGCTTCTGAAATATCAGTATTCCAACGTTCTTCAGTTAATTTAAATGCCATTCCTCAAAAACATCTCAACAGTCTGCGAGAAAGAATGCACAAATCGTATGAGTATCAAAATCACCAAATCTTAAATATTTAAAGCTTAAGTCTGAAATCACTTATCTGTTTATATATAATAACTATTATTTCCTCAAATAGAATTCTATCAGAACATTGTGACAACCATGAAGGAGCTAGAACAAGAAACTCTGTGGTTAGAGCAACTATTTAACAGAGCTAATAAGTACTATAGAACAAATGAAAGCTGTAATGCTCGTTTCACACCAATTAGTAGCATAAGTCTTATAGTGCAACCTAGAAAGAAAATTTCTATATATGCATAAAAAGGTAGAGTAGATTGAGGGGGAGATGGGCCTTATAAATGATGTTGTTTCAGCATTTAAGTGCTATAAAAAGAAACAAACTAAACAGGTAAAAATCAAATGGGAACATCAAAGCCTAACAAATTATTTGAAAATGGAGATAATCCCTAGAGGACTAAGGATTAGACTATACCCAGGAATTAATGTAAGGGGGTTGATGCCAACAATGATTTTTTGACTAAATGGAATGAAATACTAACCAAGTGCTCTCTCAATTTAATTGCACTAATGATAGCTGAGGATGAGAAAAAATTGGAAAATTGTAAAGTAGAAGTTGACACTATTTGTGAAAAATTACATCATTATGAAAATGATTCCTCCTTTGAGAAACTTAATAAGGAGACCCAGAAATTGATTGAAAAATTACAGAATGAAATTAAACTGAGGAAAAGACACAAACTAATTAGGGATCAAGATGACTATAAAAGGAATAAAATATATATTTATCGTAATATAATTAACACTAGAAACTATTATGACTCTGGAACTGATAATTCTGACATTGATTCCGACCCTGATAACACAACCCTAGCTATTAATCAAGAACTACACCCTTTAGGGGTAGGACAAGAAGAGGGGGGAAGTGGCAATATGCAAAGGCCCCCAAGGAAAGAAGAGATGGGAAGGGAGAAACAGAGGTCACTACATGATAACCAGGAACAGACTAAGATACAATTAGAACCTGATATGATATCCCTTCTGGGGGAACCCCCTGGAAACCAGGTATCTAATATTGTTAATTTATCCTCTTTTCCCCTTAATCAGGAACATATTAAGCTCTTAGAAAAGGGACTCAGCTTCTGCCCCTCTAACAGATTAGAACTATTTGAGGTCACTAAGGACCTACATCTTTTTGCTCGTAAATTAGCATTGAAGAAAATAATAACCCCATGTACTACTATTGATTTGGGTAGTGGGAGGGATAGAGAAGCTTTACATAATTTGGAAACATTGGCCTATGAACAGTCTGATGAACAAATAGCTATTTGCCCCAGATCCAATTTTAAGAAAAGGTCCACGTATATGCCTTCTTTTTCTGCAATACCCAATATATCTGTGTTTGTGCAGAGTGTCTCTGAACAGTTTGCACAGATACAGACTACTGGTATAGTCAATGATAACTTGTCTCATGGAGAGCATAAAGCCTTAGATGATCTTATCAGCCATAAGGAGTTGGTTATTAAACCTCTCGACAAAGGTGGAAATGTTGTAATCTTTGATCAGAAATAGTATATTGGTGAGGCCACACATCAACTTTCTGATGCTAATCAAGATACTCTAGTGTCTAATAATGATTTTCAGAAATCACATAATGAGTTATTATTTATTTTAAAAGATGCTAAGAGATTAAACTTAATCACTAGTTAAGAACAAAGTTACTTGTATAATGCAAAACCTAAGATACCAGTTTTTTACTGGATTCCCAAACTTAATAAATCATTGCTCAAACCTCCAGGTCGCCCTATCATTTCTGGTATAGGGGGTCCTACTGAGGGAATCAGCAGATACGTGGACTTTTTCTTACAGCCTTTTGTTAATGAACTGAGGACTTTTGTCCAAGACTCTACTGATGTAATTAAAAAACTAGATGGAATTACTGTAACCAACAATACTTTGTTGGTTTCTTTGGATGTTGAATCCTTATATTCTTCTATCCCACACTCAGTGGGATTGAAGGCAAGTAAATCCTTTTTGGAAACTAGAGGGTCTGGGTATGAGAGACATACTCAATTTGATTGAATGATTTAAATATTTTTGTCACATGCAGTTATGATGTTACATACTCAATTTGTCACCAATCTTCTTGAATTTGTACTCACTATTAACAACTTTCTGTTCAATGGCAAATACTATAGACAAAAATGTGGTACAGCCATGGGGGCCACGTGTGCACCAACCTATGCTTGCTTACACCTGGGATGGTGGGAGAACAACATTGTGTTTGGTGAACATGCCGCATGAGTTGATGCACTTGTGGCCCTCTGGATCCGCTATGTGGATGATATACTTATCCTATGGGAGGGAACGGAACAGGAGCTTCTCCAGTTTGTGTCTGTTCTCAATCAGAATGATTTAAATATTTTTCTCACATGCAGTTATGATGTTAATGAGATCAGTTTTCTGGATCTCCTTGTTAACAAAAGAGAGAACGCTATTGTAACAGAGGTATATCGCAAACCAACGGCATCCAACATCCTTTTGTTGGGATCTAGCCATCACCCGGAAAATCTTAAAAGGGGTGTTCCATATGGGCAATTTTTTAGATTGCTTAGGATCTGTACCGATGATTATACTTTCAACAAACAGGCTGTTGAGATGGCCAGTAGGTGTCATGAATGAGGTTACTCTAAAAGATGTGTAAAAATGTCCCTCTTTAAAACCAGAAATAAGAATAGAAGGGATTTTCTATTTCAAAACAAAGAACCTAACAATGATGAAGCTGCCACTAAGATTAGATTCATTACTAAATTTAATTCCCATTGGGATAAAATCAAAACTATTTTGCAAAAAAACTGGCATATGTTGTCTTTAGATCCTGTTTTACAGGAATATGTAGGGGATTATCCCCCTTATGACGGCACGTAGAGCCAATAACCTCAAAGATTTTCTAGTCAAAAGTGAATTCAACCAAGTCAAAAACACCAATTGGTTAGAAACATACCCCCAAAAATTGTAGGGTGCTCCCCCTGCAATCACTGTGTTTGCTGTCAATTTGTCAAAAAAACTAAAACTTTTGAAACCAGTACTAATAAAGTTTACACAATTAAATCCTTTATCAATTGTTCTACTACAGGTGTGATATATCTTTTATCATGCTCATGCCCCTTGTTTTATATATTGAAAACATATAGGGAATTTCGCTCACGTATAACAGAGAGATGATATTAAGGATTTTAATATTGATAGTCCAATTGCAAGGCATTTTGCACAGTACCATAGGTCAAAAACAGAAGGTTTAGCATTTGTTGGCATTGAATCAGTAAAGGCCAGTAGGAGAGGAGGTAACATAGACACAATCCTTCTTCAAAAAGAAACTAGATGGATGTATAATCTTAAAACACTGTCCCCTAATGGGTTAAATGAAAAATTGGAGTTTGCCTCCTTCTTAACCTGAAATTCTGTAAAAGAAACATTCTCTTTATATAATAAGCAGTGTTCCTGCTTCTCCCCTGCTTTTCAACAGTCTGCGAGTAATTATTAATTTGCGAATAAATGTATAATATAACTGAATTTGAATATCTAATATAATTAAGTCGTTCCTGTTGTTTCAAACTTTTGAAACATTATTTCAATATATATAGTATGGATGCTAATAATGTATTAATTGTTTTTTATAACGTTATGCAATCCCTTTAACCCTTGACGACCAGTTACAAGGTTGCAAATATGCTGTTTTGGAACATTCAATTAATAGCAAAAAGGCCCAATAAGCTGATCGCATAAGTGTTACATTGATGTTAAACTGTAATGGCTCTTTAAGAATCCTGGCAGTTTGCTGAGCGCCATGTGACACCTGTGTCCAATAAATAGCAACCTTGCTGGGGTGACGTCATAACCCGGAAGAAGCTCCGAGCGACCACGAGAGCGGAGTGAAACGCGCACAGGGACACGTTGGTTTGTCGCTACCTCTACTTGCCAGGGAGATCCCCTCTCTACCTTGTTTACCGCCTGTGGAACATTCCTTACTGGTGACATACTGCATGTGGATAAGTATTCATCTTTCCGGCTCACCGGAGCAAACCCTGGATGCGTTCTGTTTACACACTATCTGAAAGTGCAGCACCTTTGACATTTGGAATGAATGAATGAAGTACATATGTTTTAACTGTGCCACACATGGAGGGTTACTAACTGTGACTGTTTGTGGATTCGCCTTGCTTTATGCTGATTATTTCCTGCTTTGTGCATCACGCTTTTCAGCACTAATTGGAGAACTTTACTAGCATTGACTGCTTTGCTGAGCCTGCTAACACTTATGCATACATGCTTTTTGCTTTGCTTATCCTTTCCAAGCAACCTTGGACAGCCTTCCATTGCTATTCTGAGCATTAGTGGTGCACCATTTTAGTTACCTATTTGGCCATATCCTTGTACACATTTACATATAGGGACCCCTGACTTGTATGTGTTTTTAATGTTTATATGTCTATATGCTTATATGAATAAATGTATTTGATTTTTTTTGCATAGATTGTTTGTATCTTCTCCTTCCTTAATATAATATTGTCTTATAGGTGCTGTTTTTCCTAGACTTTTAGATCGCACTGATCTGTGTGATCTACTCTACCTTTTTATGCATATATAAAAAATTTCGTTCTAGGTTGCACTGTAAGACTTATGCTACTAATTGATGTGAAGTGAGCATTACAGCTTTTTCATTTGTTCTATGGAAATTATAACTCCTGTCTTTTACTGTTTACCTAGGATCCATAATGACCAGGATAACCCTAGAGGCCGTCTGATAGTAGCTGAAGCAGATTCTTTATTTCAGCCCTTGGTTATTTTTGTAGATCAATCACTTAGTCCATTTTTGGAACAAATGAGTTCCAATAGTCCCATCCTCCAGTCCAGGGGTGGGCAATTATTATTGGCCCTCCAGATGTTATGGACTACATCTCTCATAATGCTCTTTCAGGCATAATTCTGGCAAAGCATCATGGGAGATGTAGTCCATAACATCTGGAAGGCCGATAGTTGCCCACCCATGCTCCAGTCCCTGTCTTTGTTGAAGCTCTGGATTCTCTATATGATGATCCTCACCACAGAGGCTGCCTTAAAGTCCCCCAAGGGAATCTTCCCATGAAATATATCTCAATAGTTTAAAAGATGGTATGTGCAGACTAACTGAAACAATACTGACCTTTGCTTTAAGTTCCATATTGGGTTGTTTGAAGCCTTAAATGATGACTATGCTTGACTTATAGTCATTCATATCCTCAATGCATAATTATGATTTTCTCTTAGACCGGGGACAGCCCAAAACCTACTCCAGACTGATCAGCTCTTCCCCAGCCCAACACTAGCACCACCAAGACTCTATTTCAAGGCCATATTTACCCCATTCCTTGGCCACCCAGAGTTCCCTGGTTTTCTAGTACTGCAACCTTAAAAGGGACACTGTACTCCAAAATGTTCCCTATGAAAAAGCAGCATCTAAAGATATTTTTTTATTTTGCATTAAATGTGTACTGAAACTAGCACAGCTGTATCAGTTGTGTATCTTCTACTAAGACTCTTGGCACTTCTTAAAAATGCTCTTTGGCCCATAAACACTGGTACTGTATTGTATATTGGCTGATCATCAGTGGCAGGTAGTCCCTTAAAGACTGGTGTCTTCCATAGCCAATCAAGTTGAATGAAGTTTAAAGGGATACTAAAGTCAAAATTAAACTTTCATGATTCAGATAGAGCCTGTCATTAAAAAAATGTATCATTTAATTATAAAATTGTACACAGTCTGTTTATATGCACACTTTCTGAGGCACCAGCTCCTATGAGGCATCTGCAAGAGTTCACAGTATATACATATATAAGTCTATGATTCGCTGATTGCTGTCACATGATACTGGGGGCAGGGAAATGAAGTGAATTTTGAAATTTGACAGAAAAAAAAGCTATTGCTCATTTGAGTGTTATTGCATTGTCTGTTTGTTATGAATTTGTTTATTGTGAATTCTACTGTATTTAATAGTTCTTTAAAGCTGATTACCTAAGGAGAAGTGCTTAGGATACATGTTTTGTTGGAAGAATGACAGAACAGTCCTATTAACCTCTGATTTGTCTAAAATAGTTTTTTTTATTTTTAAATATTATATTATTTTTTTCTTTAAATATTAACTTCTTCCCTTCCCGCCCCTGCAGTACAAATAATTACCCACAAGGATATTAAGCACTTTCCAGTAGAGTCCTGGGGGAGCAACCCTGCTGTCTAGTGGGAGGTGGGTGGGCATCAATGTGTGAGCAGCGCCCCACTAAGAACCTCAATACTGCACACCCAAAGGCAGCAGTCCACTCCTATCTATCTGCCCCTGACAAACTGTTTCCCCACCCTGTAACACTGATAGCCAGGGTAGGTAGGGTGTCCTGGAAGAGACACGGATTGCATTACCTGGGACTCCCTGGCAAATCCATAAGTTTTACTAGCTGAGAGTGTTAAATTGTTCATGATTCAATAGAGAATGTGATTTTAAACAACTTTCCAATTTACTTCTTGTATCCAAATTGCTTCATTTTCTTGGTATTCATTTTTGAAGGAGCAGCTATGCGCTACTGGGAGCTATCTGAAGACATCTGGTGAACCAATAAAAAGAGGCATTTTTGTGCAGCCACCAATCAGCAGCTAGCTCCCAGTAATGCATTTCTGCTCCCAGCCTACCTAGATATGCCTTTCAATTAAGGATACAAAGAGAATGAAATAATTTAGATAATTGAAGCAAATTGAAAAGTTGTTTAAAATCACATGTTCTGTCTAAATCATGAAATACATTTTTTTTTGTTTCATGTCCCTTTAAATAGGATGTTTTGAATAGTTTATCTCTGACAACTAATCATTGTTTTTTTTTTGTTATATCATTAATTATATCATTGTTTTTGTTATATCATTAAAACACCATGCTAGAGTAGATGTACGACACATTGCAAGTTTGGGGTTGTGGTAGTCTTTGGGTTAAAACTCCCCACAATGTTTGATATTTATGTATGCTTTATTCAAAAAGGGTATGGTACTCTCTGAGTTGTTTTAACTGTATTCTAAGTTAAATATTAGTGGTCTGAGGAGGAGACATTAAAGGGATATGAAACATTACTTCTTTAGTAAAAATAAATATGTTAAATCAAAATAAACATAAAAAGAAAGATTGTTTAAAAAAACAGCAAACAAATGACTTGTTTTGTTGCAAAATGAGCACTTAGAATTTCTTAGTGTAGCTACTTCACTAAGGGAGCTGACATTCTGTACTCCTCTGAGCATGGGCAAAACTGACTTCCTGTCTCTTTAGCTTTCACTGAATAGTAAACCAGCTCATGTTAGTCTAGACATTTTACAACATTAATGCATTCCTGTAGAGATCCCAGCCTCTTGTAGGGCTGTGAGAGAAAGTCATGAACACTGCACAAATTACGTTTAAAAAAGACATCAAAAGGTAAAATTATTTTTAAATTGATGAATAATACATACAACAATGATTTCTATTAAAGGGACATAAAACAAGTTGGGATAGAGACAAAATAATATAATATGTACTTTAAGTACTTTACCTGCAAATTTATACTGCAGTATCTTGCCATTAACCCTTTCTTTTTAGTTTCTGAATAGTAAAGCTCTAATTCCCCCCCACACAATTCCTTTTATGGCTGTATCTATGTTTTTTGTTCTTTTGGTAAAATGCAAAAGTGAATAGAAATTATCTGCTGGAGCATGCCTAGAAGCTGTGAACTGAGTTGAAATACAATGCCTGTGTCTAAACACTGATAAGAGGGGTGGAGTTAGCTGCTCCAGTTTAGCTATGTAATTAATTTTGTTTATTTTTGAAAATTATTTTAAAATACTTGCCAGCAATTTTTAAACAATTTTTTAATGCAAACTATTTTAAATTAATTAGCCCTTTTAGGTTATGCACCTGTTTTATGGCACTTTAAGTATAACCCACTGCTTAGTGTTTTGTTTTGTTTTTAATAACAAAATACCTGATCCTCATGCTGCTCAAAATGTCAGGACTGTTGAAACTATAAACAAGCAATGTACAAAATAAAAACAATAATGTACATGAATACTGATGAATGTATCCTTTTAAATGTTTAAGTCTCTTTAAAGGGACATGAAACCAAATATCTTTCTTTCATGATTCAGATAGAACATCCAATTTTAAATAACTTTCCAATTTTTTTCTATTATGAAATTTGCTTCATTACATTGGTATCCTTTGTTTAAAGAGCAGCAATGCACTATGGGAACTAGCTGAGCACAGTGGTTCAGCCAATAACAAGCAGCATATATCGGCACCCACTAATCAGCTAGCTCTCAATTTTAGTGCATTGCTGTTCCTGATACTACCTCAGTAAGCTTTTCAACAAAGGATACCAACGGAATGGAGCAAATTAGATAATAAACATAAATTGTAAAGTAAAGTTGCTTTTTAATTGCATGCTCCGTCTGAATCATGAAAGTTTAATTTTGACATTACTGACACGGGAACACTCAAGTGAAAATTAAACTTTCCTGATTCAGATAGAGCAGCAATTTTAAACAACTTTCCAATTTACTTCCATTAACTAAATGTGCACAGTCTTTTTATATTTACACTTTTTGAGTCACCAGCTCCTACTGAGCATGTGCAAGAATAAGTGTGTATGCATTTGTGAATGGCTGATGGCTGTCACATGGTACATGTATGCATTTGTGATTGGCTGATGGCTGTCACATGGTACAGGGGGAGTGGAAAAGGACATAACTTTTAAAATTGTCAGGAAAAAAAATCTACTACTCATTTGAAATTCAGACTAAGTGCTATTACATTGTCTTGTTATCTTGCATTTGTTGATTATGCAAATCTACTGTGTTGACTGGTCCTTTAAGGCTAAGTGCTATTGCATTGTCTTTTTATCATGCATTTGCTGATTATATCTACTGTATTTACTGCTCCTTTAAACACCTAGTGCCCTGATTAAAGCTTTCATATTAACTAACCTATGAGGTCAAATAAGACAGTTTTGACTTTCCATCCAAGTTTTTAAAAGGTCATTTCAAGATAGGTGCTTCAAGTCAGCAAAAATAACTTCACAAACAACAACAAAAATGACCTGCAGTAATCTCTAATCGTGCTAGTTTAACTAACCTGTCTGTTAGTTTGCGTTAATTTGTTTCAGGACCTACATTTATTTGCAAGTCAGTTTCTAAGAAGCATCTACAAGAGAAATATTTATAGACCCTCTGACAGAAAGTGTGTTAATCAGGGGGATGATAAACATTCTTGTTGAACCCAGTACCTGCTAATACAGTAACTAGTGCTTTGGCAGGTTCTATTAAACAAGGGAATTATAAATGGTAATCTTAGCAAATGAGATTATATTTTACAGAGGGATGATGATTTGCTGATGCATCTATTTACTTGTCTGACCTACTTTTGCTCCAGCAAATTGGTTTCCATTTATTTTACAAGTCTAAATGTAGTCATCTTTTATTCACTTGTTGAAAAGAACATAAGTTTAAAAAACCAATACAAGCATAGCAAATGTATGTTGCTTTAAGCAATAAATAAGCAGATAAAAGAATATTCCTAAGCAATTTTAGGACTCCGGAAATGTCCCCCACACCCTTAAAAAAAAATTAAAAAAAATATATATATATATATATATATATATATATATGAATGCGGGGGGGTGACATTTCAGAAGATGAATATGTGGGAAGGCCTTCTGGATTTAGCTGAGCTCCTGACAACCTAAATTAAGAACACTTGGGAACAATTAGATATGCTAATTGATTGATTTGAAAGTTATAATAAAGGAGGGTTGAATGTAATTTCAGATGTGTAAATAAATGTAAATACATTTACAGACATGTTGATATATATTTATTACCCTATAAGGATGAACATGACTTTAGCAACATTTAAAAGGACATTAAATAGGCATATTTGACCCCTTTTCCTTTAATTTGACTGAAAATTGTGGGCTTTTCAATTCCACTGATTTTCTATAAGGTACTGAGAGCAGCCATGTTGGAACCTAGGTTTCTCCTTATCTGTCTCTTTTGCAGAGAACATGTAGGAACAGTTTTAAAAAACTCAATAAAGTGTCTAAACAATGAGGGCCATATCACAAGTAGAGCGCTATTTAACCCTCCCACTGAGCATTATCTGCGCTACAAGTAGAGTTTTTCGGAGCGTTGGGTTGCGCTCATTCTCATATTACAAGTTGAAAGTAAACTGTTTTTCGCTCACGTGCTAATCCGAACCTAGAATATAACCTATTCCCACAAAGAAGTCAATGGAGCAAAAAAAGTGCGTGGGGGGGGAAATAACACCCTATTTGCGCGCTAACCTGAATGCATATTTCCAAGCGACCCAACATGAAAATATGAATATTTCACATTCCAATGCTCTTCACATAGAAGAATATGTTCTGTTTATTCATAAATAAACATTTCTACATATATCTGATGGTATTTTGGTACAATATATATTTATACCTATATATAATGATAGGAATATCTATTTATAAATACATAAAACATATTCCCCCATGTGTAGAACATTGAAATGTGAAATATTTACAGTAAATACATAAACACTTTATTAAAAATGAATATAGCATAAACATGATTTTACATGTATTCATCTCCAATGTACACACACACACACACACACATATATATATATATATATATATATATATATATATGTATATATATATATATAAAAATGTTATTTACATTGGTGAAACACCACAAAAGTGTATACTTATTAGCACACCACACCAATATTACCACTATATAGTATGTGGCTTAAACCTCTATTGTACGAATAGGCACAGATTAAAACATAACTTTTATTAAAATCCAAAAAAATAATAAAAAAATGGGAAAGAAAAAAATAATAAAATATTAGAGTTGTGTATTGATTTGTGGATTATATACATTGACTATACATGTGCTTTCAGGTCACTACACATATATAATAGTAATGTGTGTGCTACCTGTTCCCCTTTAAATAATTATTGTTGCTCCTGGTCACACAGAAAGAGTGTATAAATCATTGTTGTGTATATACACCTCTGATCAGAATTAAATTAGAAACCCAAATAGTTGATATGAGTGCCTATGTACACTACATATCAATATGAATATTATAACTGCAGCAGTTAACTACTGATCCTCTTTAACAATCTTCATATACCAGCTTATTATGAGATCAAAATGTAGCTTTATGTATCAACTTCTAGAAATAGAATCCTGTGGTTTTATAATCAACTTTGTTCTATTGGGATTCAAAAATAATAAATATAATGAGCTAATAGTAGGTTGTAACAACGAGGAGTATCAATTCCCCATCAAGTGGCAGTCTGCTAAAAAAAAACACCTCGAATTGTGTATGTGTAACTTTCGCTCTAATAGACCGCCGAGTTGACGGCTTGATTGGCGGCCTGTAAGTATTGATTACTGACTTCAATATTATATGTTTTTGGGAACCCAATCAGGAGTGCCACTCATTCTTTTGTTCTCTTTTCTTTTTCATTAGCACTTATATATATGTCTATATATGTGTACATATGAATCTATGTGTTTATATGTGTATAAATGTCTGTAAATACATATATACACATAAATATACATACAAATACATATCTAGACATGTATATATATATCTCTATGTTAAAGACTTTTGCCTGCATTTGTTTATTTTTAATACGAGAGACCTCATATCTTTGAGCCCTTATCACTTTTTTATGCAATATTTTTGTAAATAATTTTTATTAGATGACTTTATTATGAGTGCCACTGTACTTTGTAATGTATTTGATATGACACTTAACCATAGCTCTGACGTCACACTAACCAGACGATCATTAACTTGAATTGTGCTTAAGCAATCGCGTTTACTTTCAACTTGTAATACGAGAAACAAAAACCTGACGCGCAAACAGCCGCAATATACCCCTTTTCTCTTGTGAGCAAAGGGCCACTCATAGTCTAGGTCTGAATTGGTTGTTTATATTTTCTCCTGTGCAGTGGCCAATAGGGTCAGGTATAGATGTGTTCCTGCACTCATCAAGCAACTACTGTGCAGCATTTGGAAAGGTAACAGCTCCAAATTGTAAAAAAATGCACTCGACCATCTCTTTGAGCAGTAGAAAATGTTTTATATGTAAATTACAGGAAACGCAGAAAAAATTACTATACATAATTAAAACTTTAAAAGATTAGATTTAAAAAAAAAGTTTTTTTGTTTTTTTTTAAATGATGCAATATTTTGTTTAGAGATTTTACTAGCTCATAGTTTTCATTATATTCTTTTGAATTTCACAATTTGTAAAAACATTGAATTTTTTTAATCCCTGAAATAAATAAGGTTTATAAAAAATAAAAATAAAAGTCCCCTGCTATAATCTGTTGGCTATGCTGCAGTATATAAAATATAGTTATTTTTTTAATAAAGTTTAATTTCACCAGTAAAATGGTAACATGTTTTTTTTCCCTCAATGACAAAAATGTAATGTTTTATATTACAGTGTTTAACATGTACACAGTTTACCAAATTACAAACATGATATTTAAATGACATTTACATGTCAAGGTATATAAATTGTCAAGCAAGTTGTTCTGGAAACTGTAACTATATATATTTACTTCCTAAGGTAACATTTATAAACATTGTCTACATTTCAGTTTGACTTTTAAAACCATATATGACATGCAGTGACAATGAGTTACAGCAGATATTTTTAAATGAGAAACCTTAAAGAAGACATATTTATTATTATTTCTAAATAGAGGTAAATTTAGTCTGACACACACACTGGCTTCCTATGTATTTGTAAAACCGACGTACTATGTACTGAGGCCTACAACAAAATACATAGCTACACAACTAACAACAATCTATTGAAAATACTGTAGTATATTGTAGGGTGTATGCAAGAAAATGCACCTTACCTTCAATTTGTTGGGTTTATTGTATGGCAGGAACATCCATGAAATAGGAAATGTCTAAGAGAGACATTTTGTGAAAGGAATGCATTTCTCAGAGGTTGTAGCGTCCATACCAGGCTCAGTGGTAATCAGATTTCTGTAATCCTTTTTCCAAACAGCAGAACCCTATAAAAGGGCTTAAACATACTTTCTGTAATACAAGTTTTGAAACTACATAAAAAAAAGCTCTTTAACAAAGAAATGGCCGCTTATGTAAAATTGTAGTGATAAATAATTATATTGTTACAATTATATCCAATAATCAGCGCAATACTAAAGATGACCCTATAAGATACAAGCAACTGCCAAGTCTAATTAGGATATTAAATTATGAAAGACTATAGTCTGCAGAAAGCTAAGTAGCAGACGAACCTGACTAAATAGTTACAAATTAAGCAGATTTAAGATTTAGTAAGTCAGTGTCATGCTGTGCATGATACAATACATTATTAGAATGATATACAATCTATTCTTTCTGATAAAGGGTACAACTTGATATGAGAAAGAGAGAAAGAGACAATAATATTAATTGTAAATTCTTATAAGTGCCAATAGCTGAGGGACAGTTAAATGGACACTGTAACCAAATTTTTTCTTTCATGATTCAGATAGAGCAGGCAATTTTAAGCAACTTTCTAATTTACTCCTATTATCATTTTTTCTTCATTATCTTGCTATCTTTATTTGAAAAGCAAAAAAAGTAAGTTTAGAAGCCGGCCCGTTTTTGGTTCACAACCTGGGTTGTCCTTGCTGATTAGACAGCACCAATAAACAAGTGCTGTCCAGGGACTGAACTAAAAATTGGCTGTCTCCTTAGCTTAGATGCCTTCTTTTTCAAATAAAGATAGCAAGAGAACGAAGAAGAATTGGTAATAGGAGTAAATTAGAAAGTTGCTTAAAATTGCATGCTCTATCTGAATCATGAAAGAAAAAAAAAAATGGGTTTAGTGTCCCTTTAAATAGACAAGTTACTCAACATAAAAAACTTTCATATATCCTTGATGCATCTGTTAGGGGGAAAGACACATTTTATGATATATACCAGTGTTTTTCTTTCTTTAGAACCAAAATCAGCTCACCAGAGTAACCGTTTTGTGAGCAGATATCATTCGGATACACAGCCAATCAGCATCACTGGTGCCGAGATCATACTGTGATCACATAGGATTTCCCCATAATAGCACATGAATTTACCACTCAAGATCTCTGAGTATATTTCCTTAAACTGTGGAGGTGATTAAAGTAACTGTGTCAGCATATGCCAGAAGCACACTTCATTTAAAGCATTCTGATGGGATAGTTACATTTCCTCTAAAGTGGGGTGTGGCTACTGAGGAAATATTGAGGTAAAATATTATCCTTTTATACATAGAGATGCTCATGTGATATGAAAGTGATGCACCATATGTGTAAAAAAACTGACTAGAAAATGTGATTTATCAATTAGCTAACATGTTCCTTTAAAGGGTATTTTAATATTTTTAGAACATGTTAGAATATGTAAACTCAGTAACAAGGAAGCTTGGTAACTTTTATAGAATGTATTCAGCTGACTTATTTTTTACAAATATTCAATACATAAGCGGCATTATTGTAAACAGGGTAGAGCTGTATTGTCTAGGTTAATTAGACACATTGGGGCCTATCTATCAAGCTCTGAATGGAGTTTGATGGCCCGTGTTTCTGGCGAGTCTTCAGACTCGCCAGAAACAGCAGTTATGAAGCAGCGGTCCAAAGACCGCTGCTCCATAACCCTGTCCGCCTGCTCAGAGCACGATCGGGTTGATTGACACCTCCCTGCTGGTGGCCGATTGGCCGCGAGTCAGCAGAGGGCGGCGTTGCACCAGCAGCTCTTGTAAGCTGCTGGTGCAATGCTGAATATGGAGAGCGTATTGCTCTCCGCATTCAGCGAGGTCTTGCAGACCTGATCCGCACTGTCAGATCAGGTCCGCAAGACCTTTCATAAATAGAGGCCATTGAGAGAACATTCCTCTCACTTTTTTTTTCTCCTCTCCCTGGAAGGGAAGCCAATCTTAAGATTAGGAGAGATAAACTAATGAAAGGTGAAAATGGAGAACCTTAGCAGTAAAGTGGAGCCTAATAAGGCAACAAGGGTGTGTGAATGTTGTAGTTAGAGATTGAGTGGTGATTGGATGTGGGGGCTTTTTTTTCCTTTCTTTCCTCTCTCTCTTCCCTCCCTCTCCTCTCTCCCCCTCTTTTTCTCATCTTCCTACCCCTCTCTATTTTGATTATTAAACTTGAGATATATTTGATATAATTAATAATGGTTAAAATAATATCTTGGAATGTGAGAGGAATTTACTCCCCGATTAAGCGCAAAACGATTCTAAAATGCCTGAGTAAGAAAAAAGCAGATATTATAGGCTTACAAGAAATTCACCTTTCTGAAGTGAAACACTCAAAGATTAAAGCAAACTGGTTAGGGGAGGTTATTAGTGCCTCATATCACAAATCAGAAAGAGGGGTAGCGTTCTTGATAAACAAGAATTTAGACTATGAAATAAAAAAGAAAATAATCGATAGGAGGGAAGTCTTTATATATATTATTATAAATAAGGTAGAGTATGTAATTGGAAATATCTATGGGCCTAATAATGTTGATTGGGAATTTTGGAACAGGATTCATAGAATCCTAGATAAAGGGATAGATGAAAAACTGATAATTATGGGTGATTTTAATGTGACCCCTAATTCTTTATTAGATAGAAAAAAAATCTCAAATAATCAGATATATAAAATTAGGAAATCACAATTGCAATATGAAAAAAGGGTATTTCTAACATTTACACTGGGCCAAAAGGTAGTAGATATCTGGAGGCTCTTTAATCCCAATAGTCTAGAATGTACATGTATATCCAAATCTCATAATACTTTATCTAGATTGGATCTCTTTTTAATATCAAGTTCCTTAATACCAAGAATAGGGGAAGTAAATATCCAAGACTTTGTTATCTCGGATCATGCTCCAATTGTGATGGTTCTAAAAGAATCAGCTAAAGCCAAGTATAACTCCTTTTATCCCCCCAACTATATAACTAAGTCAATTAATTAAAAATATTAAGCATAGAGAGAATAAAGCATTTTTTTGGGAAGCAGCTAAAGTGACTTTAAAAGCTGAAATAACATCTTATGTAATAAAAAGAAAGAAAGCAGGGAACAGTGAAAATGTCAAATTAGCTAATAACCTTTCAGCGGCCTATTCCCGTCTTAGACTTCATCCCTCTATGGGAAATAGAGAGAGCTATTTTATAGCTAAGAAAGAGAGGGATCCATGTTTACTCTCTATAGCAGGAAAAGCCGTGTTTAAGAACCAGATACAGTTTGAAAGATTTGGGAACAAGGCTGGAAAATACTTGGGAAGCCTCTTTAACAAAGCTAAAAAGAGAAAACCGATAGGTATAATTAAAGAGGGATCAAAAATTACTAATAACTCAGAGGAGATAACTGTATTGTTTCAGAAGTATTATGAAAAATGATACACCTCACAGAACCCTGAGATGGGTGCGATTCAGAAGATCTTAAGAGATTCTAAGATACCTGTAATAGGTACAGAGGACAGTGAGCCACTGAATGCACCCATTACTGATAAGGAAATTATTAATACTATAAGACACATGAGGAAAGGGAAGGTGCCGGGACCCGATGGGCTCCCTTTGGAATTCTATTGGCTACTAAAGGAAGAAATCACTCAGTATCTTAAGGAGCTTTATGAACACTATTTTCAGCAGAATGAAAAAATTACAGCTCAATTTAAATCAGCAAATATTGTTCTTTTGCCTAAAGAAGGTAAAGACCCTATTCAGGTTTCTTCGTATAGACCTATCTCGCTTTTGAATCTTGATTATAAGATCTTTATGAAGATAATAGCAGAGAGATTGAAATTAATTTTACCTAAACTATTACATATGGACGAAGTAGGGTTTGTTATGGGAAGAACGCCTGAGTTAAATGTAAGGAAGATTCTACAGGTTATTTGTAAATACAATGGATACAGTGGAGACACTGATATCTTGGCTCTGCCGGAGGCCTTCCTGCTATCTTTGGATGCAGAGAAGGCCTTCGACAGAGTCGAGTGGAAATATATTTTTGAGACTTTGAGGAGATTTGGTTTTAGAGGGAATTTTTTGAACTTGGTATCTAATGTATATTCAGATGCTAACGTCTCCATTTTGGTTAATAACTGTCAGCCTTCTTCTGTCTGGCTAGGGGTACCAGACAAGGGTGTCCTATGTCACCTCTTCTATTTGATTTGGTCTTGGAGCCCCTGGCCAGAAGGCTTGGAAGTTGGTGGAGGGTGTTGGAGTAGGTAAAGAAAATTTTCAACTAGCACTCTTTGCAGATGATTTATTGTTGTGTTTAGCCTCTCCGGAATAACAAGTTGACAAAATAGTAAATATTTTGGAGGAATATGGTATAATATCAGGATATAAGATAGACTATTCAAAGTCAAATATTGTATGGCTAAAAAGAACAATAAATAGGGAACAGATCTACCCATTTACTGAAGTAAAGAGTTTGAAATATTTGGGGATTTACCTCTCGGCTGATCCAACTGAGTGGTATAAGTTGAATTATTAACAATTCTCCAAAAGAGTACAGAGAGCTTAAATAGATGGGTCAGTATGCCACTCTCCTTATCAGGGAGAGTGGCAGCTTTTAAAATGTTTATTCTCCCAAGATTACTATACCCTCTCAGAATGTTACCTTTGGCTATTAAAAAACTTGATCTTATTAATTTTACAAAGGCCTTAAGACATTTTCTATGGAGAGGGGAAAAAGCTAGGATTAGTTTAGATAAATTGTATTTACCAAGGATAAAAGGGGGTTTGGCTCTACCTAATATTAAGCTATATAATCAAGCATCACTATTGAGATGCCCTCTAGACTGGTTAGAACATACAAACAACTTTACAAATTGTAATATGGATGAATCTATATGTGCGCCCTATTCCTTAACTTTTATGCTCCATGCATCGAATAAGGAGCTGGAATCAGGTCTATTCTCTCATCCTTTATTAAAATATATTCTTGTAGCTTGGAGAAAAATAATGAAGGTGAGTGGAGGGAGTTATGCTATTACGAAATATTTGCCCCTTCAGGGGAACCCTAGATTCCAACCAGGGATAAAAAGTGGGGTGTATCAGGTGTGGGGAAATAAGGGTATGGTTTTACTCAAACATTTAATTGATCCTCTAACGATGAAACCATATAAATTTAGTGATTTGCAAAGGATATACAAAATTCATAAAAAAAAGACTGGCTGTATTTCAAACAGGTGAATCAGTATTTATAGGAAGTGGAGGTGAGCGCCAAATAGGCTGAGGATAGGGAAGGAAGCGCCAATTAGGCTGAGAATAAGTGATAGTAGTAAATTGTTTGCAGAGATGTAAGAAAGATGATGTAGTAAAATAATAATTAAATTATGAAATTTATTCCACACAATTGTTTAAAATATCAATGTACTAATCATAAAATAATATACAGTAGTGATAACTCATGGATCCATGTTACAATAACAATAAAATACGATAAAATTAAAAACAAAAAAATAAGCTGATAAACTTCAAAAACTGATGATAAAGGGATGGCCTAATAGGCCGAGTATCCTATTGTAGAAGGTGCACCTTGGTAAAGTCCAGATTGTAATGGATGCTCCTAAGGTTGTGTATGGTTGGTATTAATCCAAAGAGAACAAAAAATTAAGTGACAAAAAATGTGGTGTTTTAGTCAGTGTCCAATTTCAAAAAAAAAAAAAAAATCTATCCAATACTTGAAAAAATTTGGAAAAATGTGAAAAAATGAAAAGAAAATTTGAAAAAATTTTTTGAAAAAAATGTGCTCACTCAATGTAATAAAACAATAATACAAAAAGTGAAATTCCTCCAAAAAATGTGTAACAATATAATCCAAAGTGTCCAATGTGATGTGGTGGTTTCTGTGCAATAGAAAAGTGGCTCAGTGTTGATGCGATATAGACAAAACAAATTAGGTTGTGAAAAACCTGAAAAGAAAAAACAAACAATACTATAATATATGCAAACTGTTCAGTAGATATATCAGTAATGTGCTTACTCAGATCAGTCGACGCGTTTCGGCCATGTACTTCTGGCCTTTATCAAGACTAACAAAATGAGTAAGCTACCAGAATTTATGAGAATTGTGGCTAGTGTTTGGGCGCCAAAAGCTAATAGGCCACGCCCCCTTCCTGTTTAGATACATTGTGGGTATGGGCAAGAGTTTTATTTTACTTATGTCGTTAAAATCTTTATTTCTAGCTTTTAATGTGTTCTTAGGGCCATTTCTATTTGGGATTCTCCCTTTCCATATGTGCGCTTAGTTCGCATATTTCATAAAGTTATTTTTCGCAAAAAATAAATTTTCTGCCTATACTTCCGGTTTCGCTAACGTATCTTACATTTACTTCCGGTTTCGCTAACCTATAATGTGTTAGCTGCGGGTTTCGGCTTATATCCTGTATGTGAATATTAATGCTTAAACTTAATAGCTCTCTGTTAGTTTAATAAACCAACCTACTTGGTTCATTGTATTGCGACTTGTGTTGTCAATCTTTTTACTGCTTCTTCCGGTTTCTGTTCTTACTCTCTACTGTTTATATCAAGCGCATGTTTCTTATATTTACTCTCTTCACTTCCAGTATCACTTCCGGTTCCGGTAGTTTCATGTTTACACTACTGCTAAGCGCTGATGCTTCTAAAGATGGGGATCATGGAAAATCGTATAGTTTTTAATCTGATCTGCCTATAGATAATTACAAAGTTTTAGAAGTATTTACCTTGTATAGTCGAATTGATAAACAAAGATTCTTGATGAGATAATATCTAATAACTGTACGTATAAATAATTAATTGATAAGAAGTCCATAGAGTTGGGAATCTAATATTCCATTCTACTATATGAAACGCCTTGCATTGATCAATGCATCACATGTAAATTGTCGATATAACAAGATTATTAAAAAGATTATTAAAAATGCTTAAAAAGATTTGGGCTCGGAAATGTTAGGATATGGGATGTGTCATAGTACGAATACAAGAACAAATCTCATGGCCGTTTTAGCAGGTACAATAAAAATATATATACATACATATGTATATATATACATATATACATAGAAATATATAAATATGTAAATACATAAACATATAAATACATATAAATATAGAACTATTAAGCCCATTTAAAATACATTTTAAATACATTTAAAATACAATAGAAATCATTGAGATGCAATTTAAAATCCAATAAAAACATTATATAATGCAGTGATAACGAATGCTAAAACCATTTTACAGTTAAAATACATTGGATTGCGCAGGATATACATCCTATCTTCTTACTGTCAAATTACCTAGCTAGTATACCCAGCAGCAGAACAGATTCCATCCCATATAGTTCCTAGTCTTAACATGGAAGATTTACACATACTAAGAAGAGAAATCAGTTTAGATATCCGCACTGACATGGACAGCTCACCTGACATAGACCCAGATAGATTTGACATTCTATCACTATTCAGAGATCTAGAGAAAGCTTTAGTCGCTGAAGTAAAATACAAGGCAGAAATCTCGTTTCTGAACAAATGTTTAGAATTGGATCTCATCCCCTGAGGTCTGAGCATACATAAAGACTGTGCTTTTCCAATATCAGATCCATTATATGTAGAGAAATGGATAAATATTCTCTTGGAGGCATCTAGGAATTTAATTAAGCTTATTATAGAGTACAGAAGCTCCCTTCTAACCAAATTAGACCTAGATATTAAAGATGACGAAACAATGCTAAATAACATCGAGGTTACAGAGGCAGAAGAAAAAGAGATTACTGAAAGAAAGAATACGATGTTTAAGAAAGTCACTAAAGTGAGAGAAGATATAATCGCAAAGAAAATAAAAAAGTTAAATAGAGAATTGGAGATTACAAAGAGAACTGATCCAATTGAAGCCCAGCCAAACACACCCTCCCAGAATGCAAAACCTAAAGAGACTACTTCACACCAAGTCGGAAACATTGTGGACAGGAAAATAGGAGATGAATGGAATGTAGTGAAATACGGCAAGAAACAATCGAATAATAAATTGAATACCAACCACCAAGGGTCAAACTGACACAATACAAGGAGAGACTCATTTAATGTACAATTCCAAGAAAGAAATCGTGAAACTTGGGACAGACCCGCCTGGCAATATGATGAGCGTGGGTACCATTAGAACACCTATGGTCGTAACCAGAACTACCGGATGAGGAATAATAATGGATATTACTCAAATTATGATAATAAACGCAATTATGATAATAAACACAATTTCAATTATTACTCTAATTCATATTATCGTCCGTATCACTACAGAAGAAACACACAAACACCACACCATGCGAATCACTATCAATATGAGGAAAGAGAATTTGATAGACCTAGATTCCAAGCAAGGTATGGAGAAGACAGAAGAGTCCCCCATCTGGAAGAGAGAGATGATGTGTTTGACTACAGAAGAAGAGACTCTGATCAGAGAGAACCCAGAGGATATTTCCGTTATAACCACCGGAACAGAAGTAAAGACTATAGCAGGAATAGAAATGGAGGATATCACGGGAACGCTGACCAGAGGGATCATTACCAGGATAAAGAAAGAAGGAAATCAAGAATGCAGGGTTCAAGATCACAAGAAGAACATAATAAAGGTACAACATTACAAGAAGGACACGATAAAGTGACATACACTACAGAAGCAATAAATATGCCAGCCTCTACCTCAGAGTCATCTTTTTTAGGGGGAAACCCCTTACCACCAAGAGTGAAAGAAAAAACACAGAGAAAGAGAAAAAACACAGACTCGGAAGACCAGGGAATTGCCACACAACAAAAAAGAAGACCTGCAGAGGAAAAAGAAGTGGTACAGCACTAAGAAAATCAAACACAATAAGATAACAGAAAGAAGTGGGCACACATGAAGAGACTCCCCACACATCGCAGACTGATCCTCTGGTCACAAAAAAGGTGACCAACGGTATATACAATTTGAGTTCGAGAGAACTAACTACACAAGAAGAAGCAATCTTATCCCATGGCCTAAGCTTTGCACCCACCAATTGCCTGAACAAATTCCAGGCGTTGATTAGCACGAAAGAATTTGTGAGGAAGTTAACACTTAAACGTTACTTCCTCAAATCTCCAATTGAACGCAACTACATAGCCTCAGTCGAAAACGATCAATTTTTACATACAGGTCTGAGACCGAAATCAACCTTTTACCCGGTGGGAAGTAAAGGGTGTGCAATTGAAACCTTTGAAATGAATGTTTGCAATGACATCAGGAAACTGAGTCAGAACAGACTGAAGAAGGTATGTTTCAATTTATCCAGATCCCAGATGGACACGATTAAAAGGCTTGAGAAAGATCATAAATTAACCATTAAACCTGCCGACAAAGGCAGAGCTATCATTGTGATGGATAAGTGCAAATATGAGGAAGAGTGCAATAGAATCTTGAGTGACTCCAAGACATACAAGAGGTTACTGAGCGACCCAATAGAAAAATTCACAAAAGACTTGGAAGATCTGACCACCAAAGCGAAAACACTGGGGATACTTAATCAGAAAGAATACAACTACATTATGGTTAAATACCCCATTACCTCAGTGTTTTACCAACTCCCTAAGATACATAAATCGGTGGTCATCCCTCCAGGGAGACCGATTATATCGGGGATTGGGTCGATATCAAGCAACATGTCGGAATATGTAGATAAAATCCTCCAAAAACAGGTCATCAACCTTCCATCTTATCTGAGGGACTCTACACAAATTCTGACAATATTGGACAATCTGAAATGGGAAGAGTCATTTATTATGGCAACTTGCGACGTAGTCTCATTATATACGAGTATACCGCATGAAGGAGGTATTGAAGCTGTTAAGTTCTTTCTCTCTAAAGACCCATGCATTCCTGAAGCACAATGCACTTTTATTTTAGATAGTATTTATTACATTTTAACCCACAATTATTTTAACCATGATAAGAAGTTTTATCACCAACAGTGTGGAACAGCGATGGGGACCAGGTTCGCGCCTAGCTATGCTAATCTTTATATGGGCCAGTGGGAACAAATTTTCTGGGAATCCTGCCCAGCTAGCGCGGACCTGGTCCTCTACGTAAGATATATTGATGACATTTTCCTTATTTGAAAGGGTTCTATGGAAGATCTGCATTACACCATAGAAGTTATGAATAGGAATATGAAAAATTTGAGATTCACCTATGAATGCAATAAACAATCCATACACTTCCTGGACCTTAAGATAGAAATAGAAAATTTGTTACTTCGACCTTCTTTAAGGAGGTCGACTGTAACAATTACATTCACAGTGAAAGCTGCCACCACAAAGTTTGGAAAGAAAATATTCCCAAGGGGCAACTCTTAAGGATTAAAAAGAATTGTTCGGATCCGAAAAAGTGGGAAGAACAAACCCAGGTACTAAAACAAAGATTCATTGATAGAGGATATGAAGAGACATTATTGGAAGAAAAAATTGAAGAAGTTAAAGCCATTGACAGAAAAACCCTCCTAAAATATAAAACCAGAGAGAAAACAGCGACATCGGAAGACAATATAGATGTCCCTTTCATCACAGAATACTGTGAAAACAAACACATTATAGAAAAGATTTATAGAAAGCACTGGCCACTTTTGAAAGATGATGACATCTTGGGAGAATTATTAATGCCACATCCGAAATTTATTTATAGGAAGATGAATAATTTAAAGAACAGACTGGCCCCGAGTGTTCCTAAACAAAAAATGGGCGCAGTGGTAGATCAATGTAATAAGAAGATAAGAGGTTTCTTCCCATGTCCGAATTGTAAGGCGTGTAAAAATGGTTGGAAAACAACCTCATTCTCATCTGCGCATACTAAAGAAAAATTCATGATTAACAATCTGATAAGATGTGGCGACCATAATGTCATATACCTTATTGAATGTCCATGCAAATTACAATACGTAGGACAAACTTCTAGGCAATTGAGAGACAGAATGAGGGAGCACATACTATGTATAGAGAGAAAAAGTATAGACACAGCACTATACAAACATTTCACTATTAAACATGGAGGAAACATTAGGGAAATGAGGTTCTGTGGAATAGAGATAGTGAGAAAAAATTGGAGAGGAGGGAACCATGAGCAAAAATTACTCCTACATGAGTCCAAATGGATATTTTCCCTGAATTGCCTTTACCCTAAGGGCCTAAATAATAAAGAGGATCTATCTCATTTGTTCAGTCTCACGAAATAAAGTCTAGTAATGGCGAGTAGAGACATTTAAGCATCTATCCTCCCATATAGATCAAACCTATCTCCTCCCTCATTTTAACCAGACGTTTAGGTCCATCTAGTTGACCCTAGTTTAACTTATGTCGTTTTTTAGCCAGAACTACATTGTTTAACCACTAACACTATTTTGCTCTTTTTTCTTTTTGAGACAATCCATCACATGGTCCATGTGAGCTACAAGCACCATATGTTCTTATCTGGTTTCATTTCATATTTTATCAATCCAAACACTATTTGTACTAGCATGTGTATCATATCCTTAGAGTTTTATATTTTTTATATTTTTTACATTTCTATTTAAAGTTGGGAGGTCCGCACCATATTCTAACTCTTCCTTAATTTTTTAGGATTGTATTTTTAGTATTTACATCATCAGGGTTCATTTTATTACCAGGATCCAATGTATTTTAACTGTAAAATGGTTTTAGCATTCGTTATCACTGCATTATATAATGTTTTTATTGGATTTTAAATTGCATCTCAATGATTTCTATTGTATTTTAAATGTATTTAAAATGTATTTTAAATGGGCTTAATAGTTCTATATTTCTATGTATTTATATGTTTATGTATTTACATATTTATATATTTCTATGTATATATGTATATATATATATTTTTATTGTACCTGCTAAAACGGCCATGAGATTTGTTCTTGTATTCGTACTATGACACATCCCATATCCTAACATTTCCGAGCCCAAATCTTTTTAAGCATTTTTAATAATCTTTTTAATAATCTCTTTATATCGACAATTTACATGTGATGCATTGATCAATGCAAGGCATTTCATATAGTAGAATGGAATATTAGATTCCCAACTCTATGGACTTCTTATCAATTAATTATTTATACGTACAGTTATTAGATATTATCTCATCAAGAATCTTTGTTTATCAATTCGACTATACAAGGTAAATACTTCTAAAACTTTGTAATTATCTATAGGCAGATCAGATTAAAAACTATACGATTTTCCATGATCCCCATCGTTAGAAGCATCAGCGCTTAGCAGTAGTGTAAACATGAAACTACCGGAACCGGAAGTGATACCGGAAGTGAAGAGAGTAAATATAAGAAACATGCGCTTGATATAAACAGTAGAGAGTAAGAACAGAAACCGGAAGAAGCAGTAAAAAGATTGACAACACAAGTCGCAATACAATGAACCAAGTAGGTTGGTTTATTAAACTAACAGAGAGTTATTAAGTTTAAGCATTAATATTCACATACAGGATATAAGCCGAAACCGGCAGCTAACACAATATAGGTTAGCGAAACCGGAAGTAAATGTAAGATACGTTAGCGAAACCGGAAGTATAGGCAGAAAATTAATTTTTTGCAAAAAATAACTTTATGAAATATGCAAACTAAGCGCACATATGGAAAGGGAGAATCCCAAATAGAATTGGCCCTAAGAACACAAAATAAAAGCTAGAAATAAAGATTTTAACGACATAAGTAAAATAAAACTCTTGCCCATACCCACAATGCATCTAAACAGGAAGGGGGCGTGGCCTATTAGCTTTTGGCGCCCAAACACTAGCCACAATTCTCATAAATTCTGGTAGCTTACTCATTTTGTTAGTCTTGATAAAGGCCAGAAGTACATGGCCGAAACGCGTCGACTGATCTGAGTAAGCACATTACTGATATATCTACTGAACAGTTTGCATATATTATAGTATTGTTTGTTTTTTCTTTTCAGGTTTTTCACAACCTAATTTGTTTTGTCTATATCGCATCAACACTGAGCCACTTTTCTATTGCACAGAAACCACCACATCACATTGGACACTTTGGATTATATTGTTACACATTTTTTGGAGGAATTTCACTTTTTGTATTATTGTTTTATTACATTGAGTGAGCACATTTTTTTCAAAAAAAAATTTCAAATTTTCTTTTCATTTTTTCACATTTTTCCAAATTTTTTCAAGTATTGGATAGATTTTTTTTTTATTTTTTGAAATTGGACACCGACTAAAACACCACATTTTTTGTCACTTAATTTTTTGTTCTCTTTGGATTAATACCAACCATACACAACCTTAGGAGCATCCATTACAATCTAGACTTTACCAAGGTGCACCTTCTACAATAGGATACTCGGCCTATTAGGCCATCCCTTTATCATCAGTTTTTGAAGTTTATCAGCTTATTTTTTTGTTTTTAATTTTATCGTATTTTATTGTTATTGTAACATGGATCCATGAGTTATCACTACTGTATATTATTTTATGATTAGTACATTGATATTTTAAACAATTGTGTGGAATAAATTTCATAATTTAATTATTATTTTACTACATCATCTTTCTTACATCTCTGCAAACAATTTACTACTATAACTTATTCTCAGCCTAATTGGCGCTTCCTTCCCTATCCTCAGCCTATTTGGCGCTCACCTCCACTTCCTATTGATTCTTCTTTACACTGGGTACACTAGGGTACCCACTGAGGAGAGCTAGAGGTATCCCCTATCCCCTTTTCCCCAATCTGTTTTTTGCGCAGGATATACATCCTATCTTCTTACTGAATCAGTATTTATGTCTAATGATAAGAACCGTTCCGAAGTTAGGCCATAGGCACTATCTGTTAGATTGTCCTAAAAGTAAAAAAGGCCTAATAGCGCAAATATATGTTATTCTTCAAAGCGTGATGGAGAAAAGTTTAATTAAAGCCTATAAGGATAGATGGGGTAAAATTTCTTCCTCTTTCAGTTCAGAAGCCAAGATAGAAAAGAAATTTGGGGTTATACAAGGTCTTACTGGGTTGGCTAGTCTTAGAGAGTCCCATTTCAGGTTGAAACAATTTGACTACATTACCCAGAGAAGAGCACAAAAGTGGAACCAGCAAATGGAGAATGTATGCAGGAAGTGTAGAGAACCAGATCCCAACATTGTCCACCTACTGCTGTTATGCCCAAAATTAAGAAAAATGTGGAGTAAGGTGGAATTTCTATGTTCTCTAATTTTGAAGGTAACAATTAAAATATCAAAAGAAAATATATTATTTGTAAATAGAGAGCTGGAATGGGGGCCTAAGTATAAATGTATTCAATGGGGAATATTGCTAGTTAGATCTTTGATATTTAAATATTGGATAAAGAAGGACATTTCTTCAATTAATTTACTAAAAGATCGGTTAGCTAGACAGGCTATGATGGAGGCATGGGATACTAAAATATATAAACCCATGGGGATTAAAAACTATAAGAGAATTTGGGGGCATTTGATTGAGCATTTGGGGAAAGAGTTTCAGTTGAGAATTAACCAAATCATCCCATAGGAGATCTTGCTAAGGACATGGAGAGTTGGGTCAGATGGGGGATAGGGGGGAGAGGATGGAAGAGTGATAGTAGGGGAATTTATATATATTTTTTTTTTTGTGTTACTTGGTTGGGTTTGCCTGCTTGGATGTGGTGGAAGATTGGAGTAATGCATGCAGGTTGTTTAGAGCACCACAGGACTGGATGGTTTGTTTAGGTTGGTGCCGGTATTACTTCAAAATAACTCTTAGATGGGGTTAGTAATGCTTAAAGGGTATAAATCTGAGCTAGTGCTCTTTAATATAGAGGTGATTTTTTTTTCTTTTCTTTCCTTGGAGTAATTTGTATCTAATAAATGTCTGAAGGATCACATATAAGTGATCAAATTGGATTGCCTACCTCTGTGAAAAAGACTGTAAAGGTATGCTTAAATATGTACAAGAAAGTGAAGCTTATTTGGACCACTTTGTGAATTCTTTTTTTTTTATTATTCCGTATTGAACCATTTTGTATTTTTGAATTTTAAACAAATAATAAAAAAAAGGTATATGATAAATAAAAAAAAATTAAAAAAAATTGCCTTTGTGTTTAATTACTGCTAGAGTTTTAAACACATAGGCAAAAAGCATACAATGGTTATCAGTCAATAAAGGTTTGCAGATGGATATTCAGCAGTTGACTGGCTTGTCTACAAGTGTCCTACCAGCTCTTTTACAAGCCCTTAAAAGGGCTTTTTGCGGGGCATTGCCCCAAAGTAATCAGCTCTTTTACCTGTAAAAAAAAAATACAATTCCCCCCCAACATTAAAACCCACCAACCACATACCCCTACTCTAACCCACCCAAACCCCCCTTAAAAAAAACTAACACTAACCCCCTGAAGATCACCCTACCTGGAGCCGTCTTCACCCAACCGGGCCGAAATCTTCATTCAAGGTGCGCAGAGGAGGTCCTTCATCCGGTAGAAATCTTCATCCAGGCGGCGTCTTCAATCTTCATCCATCCGGAGCGGAGCCATCTTCAAAGGAGCCGACTCTTCAACCGACGACTGAACGACGAATGAAGGTTCCTTTAAGGGACGTCATCCAAGATGGCCTCCCTTGAATTCCGATTGGCTGATAGGATTCTATCAGCCAATCGGAATTAAAGTAGGAAAAATCTGATTGCCCCTTTTAAGGGCTGGTAAAAGAGCTGGTAGGGCATTTTTTTATTTTAGGGGGCTTTATTATTTTATTAGGGGGCTTAGATTAGGTGTAATTAGTTTAAACTTCTTGTAATTCTTTTTTATTTTCTGTAATTTAGTGTTTTGTTTTTTTGTACTATAGTTTAGTTTATTTAATATAATTTAATTTTAGAAAATTGTAGGTAATTTATTTAATGATAGTGTAGTGTTAGGTTTAATTGTAACTTAGGTTATGATTTATTTTACAGGTAATTTTGTATTTATTTTAACTAGGTAGCTATTAAATAGTTAATAACTATTTAATAACTATTGTACCTGGTTAAAATAAATACAAAGTTGCCTGTAAAATAAAAATAAATCCTAAAATACCTACAATATAATTATTAGTTATATTGTAGCTATCTTAGGGTTTATTTTGCAGGTAAGTATTTAGTTTTAAATAGGATTAATTTAGTTAATACGAGTAATATTATTTAGATTTATTTAAATAATATTTAAGTTAGGGGGGTTAGGGTTAGTGTAAGACTTAGGTTTAGGGGTTAATAATTTTAATATAGGTGGCGGCGGTATAGGGGGGCAGGATAGGGGTTAATAACTTTAATATAGGTGGCGGCGGGGTCCGGGAGCGGCGGTTTAGGGGTTAAACAATTTATTTAGTTGCCGCTGGGTCCGGGATCCGCAGGATAGGGGTTAATAAGTTTATGTAGGTGGCGGCGGTATAGGGGGCGGCAGATTAGGGGTTAATATGTATAATGTAGGTGGCGGCGGGGTCCGGGAGCGGCGGTTTAGGGGTTAATAAGTTTATTTAGTTGCTGCGGTGTAGGGGGGGCAGATTAGGGGTGTTTAGACTCGGGTTACATGTTAGGGTGTTAGGTGCAGACATCTCCCATAGGAATCAATTGGATATCGGGCAGCAGCGAACATAAGCTTTCGCTATGGTCAGACTCCCATTGATTCCTATGGGATCCGACGCCTCCAGGGCGGCGGATTGAAATCCAGGTACGCTGGGCCGGAATAGTGGCGAGCGTACCTGCTAGTAGTTTGATAACTACCAAAAGTAGACAGATTGTGCCGAACTTGCGTTCGGAACATCTGTAGTGACGTAACATCGATCTGTGTCGGACTGAGTGCGGCGGATCGTAGGTTACGTCACTATATTCTACTTTTGCCGGGCAGTAGGGCTTGATAACTATGGCGAATCAGCCTCGCCACAAATACACTGCGGAATTCCAGCGTATTTGTGGTTGACGGCTTGATAACTAGAGGCCAATGGCTGTGTAGAATAATAACAGTGTTCTGCACTTCCATTTTTAACATGAACTGAAAAGTTCCCAATTCCAGGATGAAATTACAGGTAAAAGAAACAAAATAGATAACGAAAGTATATAGCAGAGTTTTTTTATATATATATATATGATTTATCATTTTATATTATCATCTCAAAGTGTTTAATGTCCCTTTAATGTGCGGACAGTAAACCTGATATCAGTACTATAATCCACTTAAGATATTTTAGAAGGTTTTAGCCAGTTTGGGCTTGCTGCTCCCTTGACCAATTGCTCCATTTTAAGTGATTTTCCTGAGTACAGGCAGTAAATATGCTGGCCTGTTAGGACTGAAGTATAGTTGTAGAACTTTTTTTAGACAAAGAAAAGAAAAAAAAAACTGAAATAAAACGTAACTAGCATTATGTCATCCTCTGCTGCGCAGCTAGACAACAGTGGGCACTGAGCAGCAAGAATGGGGGCCCCCCTCATTTCAGCAGTGCCCTATCTGACTGTTTGAAATTCGCAGAAGCTAAGCTTCCACCTTGGTTTGTCCATGCACTTTCCATACAAATACGATGACAGCTTTTTTTATGTACAGCAACACTATGGCGGCCATCTTGGAAATCATGCCACAATATTTGTAAATATGAGTCCATGCACTTTCTTTATACTGTGGGCCATGTTTTGCAAGGAGCCAGACATGATGCAAGTGCAGGGTCACATGGGGCTAGTAGAGATGCCACCTCGGCCATGCTTTCCTGGACACTTATGAGTTACACATGCTGCAGGGTGAGCAGGAGGGAACATGTATTAAGCCTCTAGACATCACATGAATAGTGCTGATGAACAGAACAATACATGTTCCTCCCTGCACACCCTACAGCATGTATATCTCATAAGTGTCCAGGAAAACATGGCCGAGGCGGCAACCCTAGCCCCTTACAGGTGCAAGTTTTAAAGGGACATGAAACCCAACATTTTTCTGTCATGAATTAGCGCTGCGTAATCTGTTGGCACTCTATAAATAAATGATAATAATAATGATAATAATAAATGAATTAGATAGAGAATGCAATTTTAAACAACATTTCAATATACTTCTATTATCTAATTTGCTTTATTCTTTTGGTATTATTTTTTGAATAAATAGCAATGCACATGGGTGAGCCAATAACACAAGGCATCTATGTGCGTCCACCAATCAGCAGCTCCAGAGCCTATTTAGATATGCTTTTCAACAAAGGATATCAAAGGTATGAAGCAAATAGATGATAGAAGTAAAGTTGTTTAAAACTGCATGCTCTATCTGAATCATGAAAGAAACAAAATGGGTTTCATAGCCCTTTAAAGTAAGTATAATTTTTTTTTTCTACATTTGCAGGTTTATTTCTTGGAATCTATGAAAGAATGTATAAACTTTGTGTCTAAACACTCTACTTATGCTGAATGCCATTTGAGATAAAGTTTTTCAGTTCCTAGATAATGTACAGTATGCAGATCTCTAATAGTACTTGCTTATGTAAAGGTTAAAGCCAACCTGTCATGTGAGTAGATGTAAGAAGGAATTAAAACATTTAAGTAGGGAGGTTGATCTTATACATCCTATTTAAATTCCATTCTTTAAAGGATTAAAGGGATATAAAAGCCCAAAAAGAAAATATGTCAGAGTCTTTTATTATTGCTTGTGTATAACTGTGTGTTAAACACACAGTTAACGCCATTCCATTATTGTAATGTACTACTGAGACCTAACTGAACAGATCTTGTGAGCCAATGACAAGAGGCATATGTACGCATCCACCAATCACCTGTAATCTCCCAGTAGCGCATTACTGAGCATACCTAGTTTTAAATTTAAACTAAAAAATCAACATTTGATAAGAGAAGTAAATTGAAAAGTCTGTTAAAATTGCATGTTCTATCTAAACCATTATTTACATGTTCAGTTCCTTTAATTAAAGGGACAATAAACTCAATTTTTTTCTTTACTTGTTCAGATAGAGCATGCAGTTTAACCCAACTTTCTAATGTACTCCTATTATCAATTTTTCTTCGTTCTCTTGCTATCTTTATTTGAAAATGCAGAAATGACAAATTATGCTTACCTGATAATTTTCTTTTCATCTAACGAGGAGAGTCCACAGCTGCATTTATTACTTTTGGGAATTCAGAACCTGGCCACTAGGAGGAGGCAAAGACACCCCAGCCAAAGGCTTAAATACCTCCCCACGTCCCTCATCCCCCAGTCATTCTGCCAAGGGAACAAGGAACAGAAGGAGAAATATCAGGTGAAAAAAAGGTGCCAGAAGAATAAACTAAACATGGCCGCCCCCCCATAAAAAAACGTTGGCGGGGAGCTGTGGACTCTCCCTGTCAGAAGAAAAGAAAATTATCAGGTAAGCATAATTTAAGTTTTTTATCTTAAATGGGGAGAGTGAACAGCTGCATTCATTACTTTTGGGAAAACAATACCCAAGCTATAGAGGACACTGAATGCAAAAAAAGGCGGGTAGACAAGACGGCCCATTTGAAGGGTACTACAGCCTGAAATTACCCCAACCAATCAACAACTGTTGTACCGAGCAGAACAAAAAGGACTAAGTAACTGCCCCCAACAGTTAAATCCAGCAATCCCAGATAGAAACCGCTCAAAGGTACCAGATTCCACTGAGCACAAAGCACCTGAAGAGACAAGTCCCACCGGCTCCAAGGCCGTACCAATTCCACATATTCCTAGAAAGGAAAAGGAAAAAGAAATATTCAACAAGAGATTTAAAATTTCAGCAACTAGGGTAAAAAAAGTAACCCCAGCAAAATCGAGCGATACTGCAGGTCGCAGCAAGACGAAGAAAAATGAATAGAGATAAACTCCAACAACCTACCAGAATTAAGTTGGGGGAAAAAAACCTACTCCAAACTGGAGAAAGTCCAAAGGACCAAGATTCGATCTAAAGACAACCTCGAAGATGGAGCAGAACCCATAACTTACACAGAGTGCAGTCTGCAATCATAAAAGAGCTATCGCGGAATAAGCAGATATTTTCCCAGAACTGCCAACAATTGGCAGCATAAGCACTTACCGTGCTCCAGATGGACCTCCCGGCTCCCACTCTGCCACACAAGACTAGTAGACATCAGTCACGAACACCAGCCTATCAAGTTAGAAACTGCACCAGGAGACTACCACAGAGGGATCCCTTCAGAAGTGCATGAACTCATTCCCTTAAAAAAATAGGGAAGCATAAAAAACATGCTGAGTAAAAACTCCTCTAATCTCCACTTCTAGAGAGATCACAAGATCTGGAGAAGAACATGGTGAAAAACTCAACAGATCCATAGGCCTCAGGCTGAAAGAAGTAAAAACCAGCCCACAGCTGGATTCGAACCAACAACTCAAGTTGTAAAGCCCCAAAAACCCACCATTAGGTTACATAGGCTACTTCCTCGAGACAAAGGCCCAGCGCCAAAAACGCCTAGCATGTCCGAAGATAAGGAAGTAAATAAATCCCTGTATTACCCAGAACTCAAAAAAGGACTAAACAGTAACAAAGGGTAGGCAAACCCTGACCATATGTAACAAACTTGGCATAATAAAACCACCAAGCCGGAACAGAAAGTAATATGATCCTGGGTTCCAGAACCCAGACCCAGATTCCTTCCCTACAGGAAGGTGAACTCCCAGACAAAGGCAGACCACACACTGACACAACAGTGAGAACACAATACCAGAATCTGCCTCAACATGACTGTACCACAAGGTCGAGGGACACCCCTCTGAGCATTAGATGGACACCATGGTATAACCTGTTCCCCCTAGGGGGAGGGAAATGAAAAGACACCTGCTCAGCCACCCACAGGTACGGAGTATATGTCATCGAACAGACAGCGAAACAGAACCGATTGAAAGGGCACCCTCCGGCTGTGACAGCCGGTCCAGGAGCCAAATTGACAACCAGAAAGCCCACCTATAAAGTGGAACGGCTGAAGAAGAGGTCAATCTCCCGCTTGCTAGGCAGCTAACAAGCCATCAAGCCCTTCTCAAGTCTCCGCACGAAGGAGCAAGCGGATGACTCAACCTTAAGGGCTGAATCACTCGGGATCCAACTAGAAGGTCCGGCCAGATATCCTAGCCAAGACCAAACAACTGGGTACCCGGAAACGGAGCCGGTCACAGACTAGGAACCCCTGAGGAACCATAGGAATACCTCATATGGAGAACCCTAGAGGATGCAAGTACAGCCCATCCAAAGGACCTAGGGCACTGGACGTTCACTAAGCATCCCGGAGACAGAAAATATATTTTTCCAAAATTTTAAGGACAATACCCTCCAGACCAACAGCTAAGAAGCTGCCAATAACAACCACATCTCTGCAACAGAGGCTACAAACCAGAAACAATCCATCTGGGTCTATCTCCCAGTAACCCCCCAGGACCAAGGGACAACGAGCATCAATATCCCAAAAACCAACATATCAACTGATATGATGTAAGAAAGGGTAGCTCCAGGACCACCAAAGAGATCAACGCATTCTCTATAGTCCCTAAAAACATGGGAGCAGACAAGAAGCAGAATGAAGAAGAAAGGCAGACAAAAGTGCCCGATCCTCCAAAACCGATGACCAACCAACCATCCCCCAAGGGAAAGAAGGAAGACTAAGACACCTCGCTCCTTATGAAGAGGTACCGAGGTCAAGAATCTCAAAAAGAAAAAAATCAATAAAATCATACCATAGGAGGGATAAAAAAACAACAACCTGGTACTTCAAGTTAAGAAGACATATAAAACTCCAGCACAAATGGAAATGGAGAGAACTAGCTCCTATGTCAAAGACCTTCGGAGTGCTTCATAGCAGGATCCTTCCAGGCCCCACAAACAGAAACAGGACCAAGAGTACTGAACAAACCCCTTGATGCCCCACCCAAAAAGAAGCAACGAGAACCCGCCTGACATCATAAACAAAAAGGCCTCCTCTCTTAGCCCCGTCTTAAAAGAAAGAAACTCTCATGGAGTTCCTCTCCCTTGCAATCCCTATTCACAGGGAATATATAATGTTGAAGGAGGAACCCAAGCATAATAAACCTCTCGTCTGAGAAAAACTCACAACCCAACCAGGTCAACCAGATATCCCAGCACCACGTGGATGGTATAGACCCTTAAGGAACAGAAACCAGCGCTCGACCAGGACCAGCCTGCTACAGAGGGTATTCCGGAACTGAACCAAGTCACAGAAATTTTAAAACCATAGAAAGGATTGATAAAACTTAAGACTATGCAAATAATATCTTAACATACAACTTCCGCAGAAGTGTCCAAGCAACCACAAAATCGATAGTATCGAAATCCAGAGATGAAATGTTTCATAACGGAGAAAGTATGACAAACATGAGCTTCAAAAAAAAAAAAATACATCCTAACCGGATCAACGAAAAAGAGGGCAGCACTCACAGGTGAATGTCCAAGAAAAATGGTTACACTGACAGGGTCAGCCCATCAGAGATTCCATTCTCCCGAAGCTCAGAACTGGAATAAGATACCCCAAGAAAAAGATAGATCGGAGATAAAAAGGAGATTAACTTCATCCCCCCACGTCTAACCCAGCTTGCCATCTGGAGCGCAAGACCAAGGACCCCTTAACCCCTCTGGGCTGGGATCCTCCAGCACTGCCAAAACATGCCGCAGCAGGACACGAAGGCGCGCCAGTCTATAACGACAAACAAGACTTATCTCCGCTGGGGGAACTGACGACCCCGACCCCGAGGATTGGGCCCCTGAAGCCTCAGAGGCAAACGCTTCCCCAGATGGCTGATCTGACCCAGATGATCCCTCGCTTGATGAGCCCTGGTTCACTGAACACGGACAGAATCTCACTAAAGTCTCCCTCCCTGGAAGATGTAAATGCACCAATGCCAAAGAAATGGCCATGCGGAACCATGCCGTAACCTCTGGAGGAAACAAGCCACCTAATGCTGTTACCCCTAGAAGGAGTAACGGCATTAGGAACACCTGCTTGTGTAGCCAAAGAAGGTTCTAGGGTACTCGCCACACAGGATATGGGGCCCCCAGGGGCGGATGGCTCGGCTGACTCTAAGTTCCCTGGATCAGGAGAAAATAGCACTCTAAAGCGGCATGCGGAACATAACTGATGGGCATGGATTACCCGGGCCATTTCATACTCCTTGCAAGAAGTAGAATCTGAATCAGAGACATCCGTCTCCAAAAAAATCAGAGTCCTCCATAACTAGGATAGAAATTATGGATAGGAAAGAAAAAATATAACGGCACCGTACACCTCCAATGACTGGGGCACTCACCACCTCCTATGACCCAGACAACTATCAAAACAGACTCTCTCCATCACCACTCGGTCAGGAATACGGAAATGGTGACTAGAAACGTGACCACGCCCGGTCACAAGGTACACCGTGCAGGCCAACTAAAAACACCCCAAAGCCACAAGGACTGTGCAGCCTCACAAAAAAGACTTATGTTCCGATATAGCCACGAGCCCAAATATCACTACCCATTAGCAGACTGAATCACATAACAAACATGATTAAAGTCCCCCCTGTTTAATAACCCCTCTCAGGAGATATTAACCCTCGATTCCATAAGATAAAGGAGTCCCACTGAGACCCTGACTTCTTTGTTTACTTTACACTGCACACATCTTAAGTAAAATTAAACGATCTTACCAGAATCTACGCCATGGAACAGGAACACGGCCCTTTAAGTTTGACAGATAGTAGCCTCACTTCTGACATGGACTTGAGCGAACAAAACGCTGATTGCTAAGGAGCTGTTAATATGAGTCGGGATGGTTTCACAGAAAGACTCTCCCTGCATCTCTGGACTCTAACTTTCATCCAAGCTCTCACTGAGAGGCTGACAGGATTACTTAAAACTCCAGTCCCATTCCAAAGAGTACTACCCTCCATAAGAGACTATCTTTAATTTTCCGACACTTCTCTGCCAACCTCCTGTGATGAAAGGCAAAGAATGACTGGGGGATGAGGGAAATCGGGGAGGTATTTAAGCCTTTGGCTGGGGTGTCTTTGCCTCCTCCTGGTGGTCAGGTTCTGAATTCCCAAAAGTAATGAATGCAGCTGTGGACTCTCCCCGTTTAAGAAGAAAATAAGGTTAGGAGCCGGCCCATTTTTGTTTCAGCACCTGAGTAGCGCTTGCTGATTGGTGGCTAATGTAAATTATTTACAAGAAGCTCCTTTATCTTTCAATTGAAATAGCTGATTTTATTTGTTGAATCTGCTACCTTTACTCAAAATCTCAATATTGATTTTTAGTTAAGCTATGCAAACAAGAGCATGCAGAAGTAATTACATTCCCGGGGGCAAAACGTCCTCTTTGCCTAAGACGGAGTTTAGACACTTCATGCATGGCCAGTAATTTATGTAGGACACCGCTGATATGTTGTCCAACTGGAAACAGATAAACCTTTCTTTCTTCAATAGGGGTCAGGGTTGAGAGCCCAAAGACCGCTTGAAGTTCCAGAATGTTAAATGGTAACCTTGCCTTTAGAGGAAACCCAACTACTTGCACTCTTCGAGAAACCCAGACCACCCCCCCCAGCCAGAGAGACTGGTGTCTGTCGGCACAATAGGCCAAGACTAACGAAGGAAGGATGTCCCAAGGGTCAAAGACAGTCTTTGTGTCCTCAAGAAAAAAATTGACGGAAAATCCAAAGCAATATGTATGCCAAATGTAAATAATACTTTGACCACTGAGGTAGCAAGCCATTAAAGGGGTTTCAAGAGAAAATGGGGCAAAAAAAATTGCGTTGGAAGCAGCTACCATAAGTCACACTGCCACCAAGCACTGAGCTACTGACTGAAGGTAGTACAAGGTAGGAACAGACATACCCTCTAAATCCTACATTGCAAAGTTCTGTGAAAAAACTAGATGCATAAGGATTGCGTCTAAAATGATTCCTGTAAATGCTACCCTTATAGCAGAATATAATGAGCCTTTGGTGTTCATCAATACGCCAACCATGGTCTCGAACAAAAATAAAAACTGGAGAGTAAGAGCAATAGCTATAAACAGTAAATAAGCTTGCGCTAGTATTACTTTCAGATAGACACAGGGTGCAACCTCTCAGTTGTCCAGCAAACTGACAGTGGCGAATGTGGGTATCAACTGGCGTAGAACTCACAATTTCCTAAGTGAGGAAAGTACAAAAGAACATGGTTCAGCACAGCAATGAGCCAGTAACTATTTAATAGTTTGCTAAATACTTACAAGACATACAGCACCTAAAGGGTGCTAATCACAGCAGACCGAGCTTTACAGCCGTCCGGCAGACTGTCTTTCAGACTCGAACTGGAACTTGTCCCATATGATGAAAATCCAAAAGGTATAGGCAATTAAACACACAAGTGATAGTATAATAGTAAAATGTATTAAAAATAGCAACGCTTACACGTTGACATGTCTGGGGGTTGGATACTATTGCCGCGGGCATAACATATAATACTATGGACATATATCACTTACTTATTAGGTTGTTTCGATACATCTTTATATTGTTAATAAATTGTACATATATATGGAGTTTGACGTGCAATTGTAGATGGAGGTAATGTAGCAACGTATAGCCTTCCGCACATGATTGTATTGTTGGAACTGGATACACATTTGCAGTGATATTTTGTTTTGTTTTCAGTTCGCATTTTGTTTGAAACTTTTATAAGATCCAAGGCAGTAAATAAGCAAGTTAGAGGCCGGGAGCTTGAAGCTGGTTACAGTTTATTCAGCAATGCCAAATACAGATAAGGGGTAATTCAAAAAGACATCTTTTTAAATGACCCCTTATCTGTATTTGGCATTGCTGAATAAACTGTAACCAGCTTCAAGCTCCCGGCTTCTGACTTGCTTATTTACTGCCTTGGATCTTCTATTATACAGCGGAAGGAAATACCGCTCAACAGCATTCAGCGGCCGATTGTTCTACTTACTTATCCACCTGATGAGAACAGATTGTTGCAGACATGTACCCACTTTGACAGTCCAAGCTACACGCTTGTACGGAATGTGCAGATGTCAGTGTCTGGACACCTTACAAGGAAGAAGCGACGCCCACAGTGACAAAGTATTTGGACAGTGGACATTACCTGTGGATGGGACTCAAGGGTTTTCTCGCCTGAGAGGGTTCATTCGGTCGAAGTTGTCCTATTCAACTTGCTTCTTGGTTCCGGACCGACATAACAACTGGGTGGTCTCACAACACACTTGGCAGATATGAACTCTCTGCACACTTCTCTGTTGGTTATAAGATAAGTACTGTACTTACCAATCATACTTTGAGACTAAGCCTAGTAATACTCGTGTTACCATCATTCCCATATACTGGACTTCCAGTGTCTTACCCTTAGGATTTTTATTTCATGGTACTTTTTTCTCTCTTGTGAAACATTTCACAAATATTGCTATTATTATTTAAATAGGCTATAAGTCTCTTATCGTTATTACCATTCTAAATGACTTTTGCTTGTTTTTAGATTTAATGAAACTTTTATATACAATGTTGCAAGTCAATGTGTGGGTGATGTATTTATAACAAATGTGTCAATCATTCATTTATGTTTTAACTGATATGTTATGAACTAAGGGTTGTTTTTCTTGAGTTGATCTCCACACACTGTGGTTTCAATGGTTACCGATTGGGTAACAGGTGAATTTCATCAATAGATAGCCTATCAATGTAAAGCTTAGGGTTTTTGAATCGGAAGTGTAGTTTGTTTGCCAACATTTTAGCCTGAGGAAACAGTCTCTTGTAGGACTGAGAAACGCGTCACTATTTTTAATACATTTTACTATTATACTATCACTTGCGTATTTCTGCCTTTACCTTTTGGATTTTCATCATATGGGACAAGTTCCAGTTTGTGTCTGAAAGACAGTCTGCCGAGCGGCTGTGAAGCTCCGATCTCCTGTGATTAGCACCCTATAGGTGCTGTATGTCTTGTAAGTATTTAGCATACTACTAAACCATTACTGGTTCTTTGCTGTGCTGGGACATGTTCTTTTGTACTTTCCTCACATAGGAAATTACGAGTTCTACACCAGTTGATACCCACATTCGCCACTGTCAGTTTGCTGGACAACTGAGAGGTTTCAGCCTGCGTCTACAGCACCATTGTGAGTTGAATTACCACTTATAATTGATATTCTATTATCATAGGCCATTTGGCGCCTACGTGTTATTGTTTCATAGATCATCTTTATCAGTTAAACTGAACATTAGTAATATTTTGACTTTCTATTTGATACCATTTATTAATATAACTATCTAGTAGGTTATACATGTTTTCTATTAATGTTTTAATAATTGTAAATCAGATTTGCTGGTTTATATGGGAGCGCCTCCTTAGGGTTGTTTAAACGGTGTATATTAATGCACACAACTCTATAATCTGTCATTATTTTTTTATTTCAGATAGGGAGCAACTGAAATGTCCTGAATCTGAGCACTGGCAATATTTCATCCAACACGGTTGGAAAACTGGCAAAGTTTTGCAGATATACAAACACAAGGAACTGAAAGTAATCTCTGTGTATATGGATGTGCAGCTAAGATCCTAGAGGTCTATACTAGCCATAAATTGACCTTTTGGATAAAGGTAAAAAAACATGAAGAATGTCCCCAATTATACCAGTGGGAAACTTAACCAACATGTTTAGGGATGTTAATCCGGTATCGGACTGTAAATCCCTTTGGACAATGAACCGATTAGGGTAAAAAAAACCTCTTGACCCTGAGGTTACACAGGAACCAAATTAATTTATTGCACTATCCTCCAAATCCTTACATAAAGGCTGTCACCTTTATTAGATACTTGTAAATCCATGTCCAAATAAGCAGAGACTGCATATATCTTAAAAAGTAAATACACAATGTACGTGATCCATGAAAATATTCATGATCAATGCTCAGTGTCTCCATGATAAAAACATGTGCCTACGTATAAATGATGCTAGAAAAATAAAGATAGTATATGTGCGCTTCTAGATAAGGGGTATGTTGACATTTTGCAGTACTACAAGTAACAGCGAAGGATTGCTTGGGATTGACAAGGAACTCTTTTCTTCCAAGATACATTCAAAATTCTCTGGGCAGAGTAAGGATCTTCTTCCTCCTACGGAACTACATTCTGCATCGCCACTCCAGGATTGAACTCCAGACCACCACGTGTTTTTCTTCACATGTTTACCCAGGAAGTAACAACAGACGGAGCTACAAAGACACCTGTGCCACGGCTCTAGTACGGTAAGCGACCGGCTATGAGCAATCACTGCATTCCATATCTAAGGTAGGAACTTAGAGGTGTACAGTCCGTCCATGTGTTTGAAAGTGTCACAGATGCTACTATTTGAAAATTATTCAAGCACGAGTATCAGCCACTTTACAGTAATCTGGTTGGTTACACTGGTTTGCTACACTGATACCCTAAAAGTGATTCTAAAAGGACTCCACACCAGTGGATATTTTGCTGTCTCTTCCAAGTTTTTTGCAATCATTGGTATTAAGTGTTGTTTTAATGAATTTGTTTTAGAATGACCGGTCATTTCAATTATTTTGTATATATATATATATATATATATATATATATATATATATATATATATATATATATATATATATATATATATATATATATTAAGTTTGTGAATTTGAGGTTAACTATTAAATATTTTATACATATTTATGTTCTAACTTTTGAGTATCTCCTCATATTAAACTATAACTTTTTCTGTACCCCATAGCTGGAAGCGCACATATGCTATCTTTATTTTTTTAGTATTTTTTTTTTTTAGCATCTTTTCACTTTTTCCTGTTTGTTGGGAACAGAGTTGTATATGTGCAGGAGCATTTACCAGCACAGCACTTAAACCTATATATTTTCAATTTACCCTACATATAAATGACACATACAATAGGTATAAAAGATACTCTCTCTTCACTGTTAATAAAAAAGATGAACAATGTTCAATATCTGCATGATAGAACCTATTTGCATATCCCAACAGTCTCCAAAAAAACATGCATATTATACAAACTGCAAATAATAATCAAAATAATGAAAATGTACAACAGTATATACCGTAAATTGCAGACTGACAAAAAAAAACAAAAAAAAACAACCTATCTGTTTACATCCCCAGGCAATGGTGGGAGTTTTAAAAGTGCAGAAAGTTATAATAAAATAGGTAAAATATCCATTCCAATCATCTGCCCACAAGACAGGACACCAACCTCCCGAGAAAGGAATTCCACCTCCAAAAGGAGAACAAAACTAACCCCCCAGGGGTAGAGCCCAGAGAACAACTGCGCACAAGCCCCAAATAGGAAGCTGTAGCCTGATGAAAATAAAAACTGAATGAAAATCATCCAGACACCAAAAACACAGAACAACTCTCAATGAAGGAGAGCACCCATCATTTGAAGGCCAGGACAGACCAAAAGGAGCGTATCCAGAAATGCACAGATCCTGGCCAAGCTGCAAGCAACTCAACTACATAGACCATAAGTCATAGCCAATGTTCCCTGGAAAAACTGGAACGCACTGAACCAGCCACAGGATCATAAGGTTCCGGACATCCAGAAAGATCCAAGACAAAAACTATAGGCCCGAGCCCAAATTGTTTGGAACCAACCACACCCCAGGAAACACAAATACCCCGTCTGAAAACAGACCTCACAGGGGAATGACCGGACTAACCCGGAAAACAAGAGTCACTCAAACATTCCCAACTCAAAGGAAGAGAACACCCGTTGCCAGAGTCCAGCACTCTAAAAGGAGCTAGAGCACAACAGAGTCTACAAGACTCTGGAGCCCAAAATGCGTGCAGAACAACACTAAGACATCCAAGACCAAGGGAAAACATTGAGGACCAAGTTGTCCAAAGAGGGAGTAGAACAAGGCTAGAGCAAACCACAAGGCCACCCATTGTGCCCCTAAACATCTCCATAAACACCTCAGAGTACGTAACCAGAGGAACCCACTTAAGGAAAAGAATGCAAAGCATCCCAACCCCAGTAGAAAACCCCTAAGCAAAGCTTGGAGAAGAAGACAACAGAGCCTATCGTCCCCGATAGGGAAAAACTCCCAAAAACAGGAAAAGGCCACAGGCCTTCCCAGAAGGCGGCTAAACCGCGAGAATAACGGACAAAGTCCGGAAGTCCCTAAAGAAGCCCAAAAAGCCCCTGAAAGGCAAGACCGCCAGGAACCGGCGGCAAGGAGGCCTTAAATCCTCCAAACCTTCACCCATGCGGTGACATCGGAAACAACTGAGTGTGTTGCAGCGGAACTCCACCGATCCCAGATGACCAGCTAAAAAGGCTAAAAAGGACTGAACCAATCCTCCATGCCACACAAACCCTTAGGTCCTTCCAGAATGCTCAGTAGAACTTGTAAATTAAAAACAAGAATAATAATAATGTGAAGCACTTGGCGCCTTAATCGGATCAGCCAGGCAGAACAGGCGCCACAAGTCTGAAATAGGGACAGAAGGATCTGAACCCAAGCAGGACTAGCCTGCAACAAGGGCCCAAGGCCTCATATATTCACCCCCAGAGGGAGAATAAACAGCAGATAAACATAGGACCAAACACGTCCTCTAGAACAAACTTCCATAGATGAAAACTGTGCAATCAAAAGGTCGCGAGTATCTATTCCAGAAAATAAAATTCCCGAAGGAAAAAAACAAACAAACATGAGCTGTAATCAATAAACAATCATCCTAACCGGAGTGATAAAGAAGACAACCAGTAGGTTATTGCCCAATAAGAACAGACGCACCCGCAGGAATAGCCCAACAGGTACCCTGTTCTTCCAAACTCAGAACTGGAAAAGGATACTCAACAATAAGCCTATAAGAGGAATACTTCATCCCCTTATATCTAATTCTGAAAGCTATTCGAAGAAGACTGAGAATTCTCAGATCCATTAAGGATCGGATCTTCTAATGACGCCAAAGCGTGTCTCAATAGAACATGAAGGCGCGCCAGTCTATATCGAAAAGCACAGCATACCCCCGCTGGAGCAAAAGACGACTCCGTCCCGAAGGTTGACCCCCTGAAGCCTCAGGGACAGTCGTTCCCCCAGAAAGCTGAACATGCCATCCCATGCCTGAGGAGCCTTGGATAGCGGAACACGAACAATATATAAAGCAACTGTCTGGAAGTTGCAGATTCGCCAGCGCCAAAATTATGGACATGCAACATCATACCGAAACCCCTGGTGGGAACAAGCCACCTTCCTGAGAAGGATAAGCAAAGTCTGGGTTACCTGCATGCGTAGTAAGAGATGGTGGAAGGGAACTCGCCACTAGGAGGACAGAAGCCCCAGAGGCGGATGGCTCAGCGGTCCCTTGATTCCCCGATCCCAAGGAATTGAGCACTCTAATACGGCATTCAGAACATAACTGATAGGCTTGTATCATCCGGGGCAATACGCATTTTGTGCAAGGAGTAGAATCTGAAACAGAGACGTCTGTCTCCACAATATCAGACTCCTCCATAGCTAGGATATTGATTACAAAAGAATGGATTAAAAAAATCGGCACCTGACACCCACAATGGCTGGGTGGGGCACTTACCACCTCCTATGAACCAGACACCAGCGGACCAGAATTTCTCTGTCGCCACACGGTCAGGAATGTGGAAATGGAGCCCAAAACATGACCACGCCCGGTCACCAGGTGAACTGTATAGTCCAAAAAAAAGCATGCCCGACCACAAGGTCGCGTCACTTTCCAAAAGCCGTTATATTCCACAAGCCATAAGCCGAAATAACACTACACATATGCAGGTTGAATCATATAACAAACATGATTTAAAAAACCCTGTTCAACAACCCCCCTCAGGAGATATTAACCCTTGATTCCAAGATACAAAAGGAGCCTCACTGAGACCCTGTTATAAGTTAGTCCCGCTAGGTGGTAGGCCCTCGGGAAAACATTTGTAATACAGTACATTTCATGAAGAAAGTAAAATGAAACGATCTTACCGGAATCTACGTCGTGGAACAAGAACATGGCCCTTTAAGTGTGACAGATAGTAGCATCGCCTCTGCCATGGACTTGAGAGAAGAAAGCAGCGAAACTCGTCAACGCTGATTGCTTGTGGAGCTGTTAATATGAGTCGAGATGGTTTCGAAGAAAGACGCTCCCTGCATCTCCAGACTCTAACTTTCACCCCTGCTTTCACTGAAAGGCTGACAGGACTACTTAAAACTCCAGTCCCATGGCGAAGAGTACTACCCTCCATAAGAGACTAATCTAAAACTTCTGACACTTCTCTGTCAACCTCCTGGGACGAAAGGCAAATAATGACTGGGGGATGAGGGAAGTGGGAGGAGTATTTAAACCTTTGGCTGGGTTGTCTTTGTCTCCTCCTGGTGGCCAGGTTCTGAATTCCCAAAAGTAATGAATGCAGCTGTGGACTCTTTCCATTTATGAAGAAAATTGGTATTTAGATTCTCCTTTAAAAATATAGAAACACGTGTTTTACCATTTCCCGAAAATCTACTTAAGGGGGTTGAAAAAAGGGGTATGATTTATGAGGATACCTGTATCTCAAAAAAACGAAGATGTTATTAAAGTAAAAATTATAATTTAAAATAGTTATTATAAAATAAGTTTACATGCCAATTTTCTTGCTCCTAACGTCAGTAGTTCTCAAAATATAGATATCACTAAAAAAAAAAAAATTCTTTTTTTTCACATCTGACAATTTAATATTAAAGCAATTGTAAACAGAATAATAATAGCATATTTTTAATGTGCCGGACAGAGGGCCGTCCAAAACATAGCTGACTGGTGCCTATGTATGAAAAACTTAAATTATGCTTACCTGATAATTTTCTTTTCTTCTGTATGGGGAGAGTCCACAGCTGCATTCATTACTTTTGGGGAATCAGAACCTGGCCACCAGGGGGAGGGAAAGACACCCCAGCCAAATACTTAAATACCTCCCCCACTTCCCTCATCCCCCAGTCATTCTGCCAAGGGAACAAGGAACAGTAGGAGAAATATCAGGGTAAAAGAAAAAAGGTGCCAGAAGAACGAATAATAAAATAATTTAAGGCCGCCCACAGAAAAAAACGTGCAGGGAGCTGTGGACTCATCCCATACAGAAGAAAAGACATTTATCAGGTAAGCATAATTTAAGTTTTTCTTCTTAAAACGGGGAGAGTCCACAGCTGCATTCATTACTTTTGGGAAATCAATACCCAAGCTTATAGAGGACACTGAATGCAAACGGGCGGGAACAGAAAGGAGGCCTATTCTGATAGCACCACAGCCTGACACAACCCGGAATCCCCATAAAAAAACTACATCAACAGAAGCAGGAAGAACAAAATTATGGAAAGAGGACAAGGTAACTGCCCATCAGTTAGAACCATACTGATCCCAATTAGGGACTACTCTACATTCTGGACTCCACTGAGCCCAAAAGCCTCTGAGGAGACAAAAGTACCACTCTATAGAAGCATACAAACAAAAAACCTCTAAATGAACAATGGCAAGGGAAACAACAAAAAACATAATTTATGTAAGAACTTACATGATAAATTCATTTCTTTCATATTGGCAAGGGTCCATGAGCTAGTGACATATGGGATATACAATCCTACCAGGAGGGTAAAAGTTTCCCAAACCTCAAAATGCCTATAAATACAACCCTCACCACACCCACAATTCAGTTTAATGAATAGCCAAGCAGTGGGGTGATAAAGAAAGGAGTAGAAAGCATCAACAAAGGAAATTTGGAAATAATTGTGCTTTATACAAAAAAATCATAACCACCATAAAAAGGGTGGGCCTCATGGACTCTTGCCAATATGAAATAAATGAATTTATCAGGTAAGTTCTTACATAAATTATGTTTTCTTCATGTAATTGGCAAGAGTCCATGAGCTAGTGACATATGGGATATCAATACCCAAGATGTGGATCTTCCACTCAAGAGTCACTAGAGAGGGAGGGAATAAAAATAAAAACAGCCATATTCCGCTGAAAAAATTAATCCACAACCCAAAAAAATAAGTTTATTTTCATTTTGAAATAAAAAAACTTAAATCAAAAGCAGAAGAATCAAACTGAAACAGCTGCCTGAAGAACTTTTCTACCAAAAACTGCTTCCGAAGAAGCAAATACATCAAAACGGTAGAATTTAGTAAATGTATGCAAAGAGGACCAAGTTTCCGCTTTGCAAATCTGATCAACTGAAGCTTCATTCTTTAAAGCCCATGAAGTGGAGACTGATCTAGTAGAATGAGCTGTAATTCTCTGAGGCGGGGCCTGACCCGACTCCAAATAAGCTTGATGAATCAAAAGTTTCAACCAAGAAGCCAAGGAAATAGCAGAAGCCTTCTGACCTTTCCTAGGACCAGAAAATAAAACAAATAGACTGGAAGTCTTCCTGAAATTTTTAGTAGCTTCCACATAATATTTCAAAGCTCTTACCACATCCAAAGAATGTAAGGATCTCTCCAAAGAATTCTTAGGATTAGGACATAAGGAAGAAACAACAATTTCTCTACTAATGTTGTTAGAATTCACAACTTTAGGTAAAAATTTAAAAGAAGTCCGCAAAACTGCCTTATCCTGATGAAAAATCAGAAATGGAGACTCACAAGAAAGAGCAGATAGCTCAGAAACTCTTCTAGCAGAAGAGATGGCCAAAAGAAACAACACTTTCCAAAGAAAGTAGTTTAATGTCCAAATAATGCATAGGTTCAAATAGAGGAGCCTGTAAAGCCTTCAGAACCAAATTAAGACTCCAAGGAGGAGAAATTGACTTAATGACAGGCTTAATACGAATTAAACCTGTACAAAACAGTGTATTATCAGGAGGTATAGCAATCTTTCTGTGAAATAAAACAGAAAGAGCAGAGATGTGTCCTTTCAAGGAACTTGCAGACAAACCCTTATCCAAACCATCCTGAAGAAACTGTAAAATTCTAGGAATTCTAAAAGAATGCCAGGAAAATTTATGAGAAGAACACCATGAAATATAAGTCTTCCAAACTCTATAATAAATCTTTCTAGAAACAGATTTACGAGCTTGTAACATAGTATTAATCACTGAGTCAGAGAAACCTCTATGACTTAGAACTAAGCGTTCAATTTCCATACCTTCAAATTTAATGATTTGAGATCCTGATGGAAAAATGGACCTTGAGATAGTAGGTCCGGCCGTAACGGAAGTGGCCAAGGCGGGCAACTGGACATCCGAACCAGATCCGCATACCAAAACCTGTGTGGCCATGCTGGAGCCACCAGCAACACAAAAGACTGTTCCATGATGATTTTGGAGATCACTCTTGGAAGAAGAACTAGAGGCGGGAAGATGTAAGCAGGATGATAAAACCAAGGAAGTGTCAACGCATCCACTGCTTCCGCCTGAACATCCCTGGACCTGGATAGATATCTGGGAAGTTTCTTGTTTAGATGAGAGGCCATGAGATATATCTCTGGAAGACCCCACATCTGAACAATCTGAGAAAACACATCTGGATGGAGAGACCACTCCCCTGGATGTAAAGTCTGGCGGCTGAGATAATCCGCCTCCCAATTGTCTACACCTGGGATATGCACCGCAGAGATTAGACAGGAGCTGGATTCCGCCCAAGCAAGTATCCGAGATACTTATTTCATAGCTTGGGGACTGTGAGTCCCACCCTGATGATTGACATAAGCCACAGTTGTGATATTGTCTGTATGAAAACAAATGAACGGTTCTCTCTTTAGCAGAGGCCAGAACTGAAGAGCCCTGAGAATTGCACGGAGTTCTAAAATATTTATTGGTAATCTCGCCTCTTGAGATTTCCAAACCCCTTGTGCTGTCAGAGATCCCCAAACAGCTCCCCAACCTGAAAGACTTGCATCTGTTGAGATCACAGTCCAGATTGGCCGAACAAAAGAAGCCCCTTGAACCAAACGATGGTTATCTATCCACCATGTCATAGAGTGTCGTACATTGGGATTCAAGGATATTAATTGTGATATCTTTATATAATCCCTGCACCATTGATTCCATGCACATAGCCACTGAAGGGAATGACTGAGACTGAAGGTGCCGGCATGCTGCGACCAATTTTAAACGTCTCTTGTCTGTTAGAGACAGAGTCATGGACACTGAATCTATCTGGAAGCCTAAAAAGGTGACCCTTGTCTGAGGAATCAAGAAACTTTTTGGTAAATTGATCCTCCAACCATGTTTACGAAGAAACAACACTAGTTGATTCGTGTGAGATTCTGCAGTACGTAAAGACTGAGCTAGTACCAAGATATTGTCCAAATAAGGAAACACCCCAATACCCTGTTCTCTGATTACAGATAGTAGGGCAACCAGAACCTTTGAAAAGATCCTTGGAGCTGTTGCTAGGCCAAATGGAAGAGAAACAAATTGGTAATGCTTGTCTAGAAAAGAGAATCTCAGAAACTGATAGTGTTCTGGATGAATCGGAATATGAAGGTATGCATCCTGCAAGTCTATTGTGGACATATAATGTCCTCGCTGAACAAAAGGCAGAATAGTCCTTATAGTCACCATCTTGAAAGTTGGTACTCTTACATAACGATTCAAAATTTTTAGATCCAGAATGGTCTGAATAAATTTTCTTTCTTTGGTACAATGGATAGGTTTGAATAAAACCCCAAACCTTGTTCCTGAGGAGGAACTGGCATGATTACCCCTGAAGACTCCAGGTCTGAAACACACTTCAGAAAAGCCTGAGCTTTTACTGGATTTACAGGGATGTGTGAGAGAAAAAATCTTCTCACAGGAGGTCTTACTCTGAATCCTATTCGATACCCTTGAGAGACAATGCTCTGAATCCAATGATTTTGGACAGATTTGATCCTGACTTTGGTTTCCTAAATGGCTTGCATTTATTCCAATTTGAAGAAGGCTTCCAATTGGAAGCAGATTCCTTGGGGGGAGGATTGAGTTTTTGTTCCTTATTCTGATGAAAGGAACGAAAACGGTTAGAAGCCTTAGATTTACCCTTAGGTTTTTTATCCTGAGGCAAAAAAACTCCTTTTCCCCCAGTGATAGTTGAAATAATAGAATCCAACTGAGAACCAAATAAATTATTACCTTGGAAAGAAAGAGATAGTAATCTAGATTTAGATGTCATATCAGCATTCCAAGACTTAAGCCACAAAGCTCTTCTAGCTAATAATACAGCTAAATACATGGATCTAACATCAATTTTGATATTATCAAAAATGGCATCACAAATAAAATGATTAGCATGTTGCAGTAAGCGAATAACGCTAGATATGTCGGAATCCAATTCATGTTGCGCTAAATTTTCCAACCAGAAAGTTGATGCAGCAGCAACATCAGCCAAAGAAATAGCAGGTCTGAGAAGATGACCTGAATATAAATAGGCCTTCCTTAGATAAGATTCAAGCTTCCTATCTAAAGGATCCTTAAAGGAAGTGCTATCTTCCATAGGAATAGTGGTACGTTTAGCAAGAGTAGAAATAGCCCCATCAACTTTGGGGATTTTTTCCCAAAACTCTATAGATTTTGCTGGTAAAGGATACAATTTTTTAAACCTTGAAGAAGGAATAAAAGAAGTACCTGACTTATTCCATTCCCTAGAAATCATATCAGAAATAGCCTCAGGAATGGGAAAAACCCCTGTAGAAACCACAGGAGGTTTAAAAACAGAATTTAAATGTTTATTAGACTGAACGTCAATAGGACTGGTTACCTCAATATCCAAAGTAATTAACACTTCTTTTAATAAAGAACGCATATACTCTATTTTAAATAAATAAGTAGATTTGTCAGTGTCAATGTCTGAGGAAGGATCTTCTGAATCAGATAGATCCTTATCAGAAGAGGATAAATTATTATGTTGTTGGTCATTTGAAATTTCATCAGCTAAATGAGAAGTTTTAAAAGACCTTTTACGTTTATTAGAAGGTGGAAATGCAGACAAAGCCTTCAGAATAGAATCAGAAACAAATTCTTTAAAATTTACAGGTATATCATGCACATTAGAAGTTGAAGGAACTGCAACTGGTAATGTACTATTACTGATGGAAACACTATCTGCATGTAAAAGTTTATCATGACAACTATTACAAATGACATTCGGTGGAATAATTTCTACAATTTTACAACAAATGCACTTAGCTTTGGTAGAACCAATGTCAGACAGCAATGTTCCAGCAGAAACTTCTGAGGCAGGATCAGATTGGGACATCTTGCACAATGTAAGAGAAAAACAATATATAAAGCATATAAAGCAAAAACAAAATTTATGCTTACCTGATAAATTTATTTCTCTTGTGGTGTATCCAGTCCACGGATTCATCCATTACTTGTGATATTCTCCTTCCCTACAGGAAGCTGCAAGAGGATCACCCACAGCAGAGCTGTCTATATAGCTCCTCCCCTAACTGCCACCTTCCAGTCATTCGACCGAAGAAAAGAGAAAGGAGAAACTATAGGGTGCAGTGGTGACTGTAGTTTAAAAATTAAAAAACACCTGCCTTAAAATGACAGGGCGGGCCGTGGACTGGATACACCACAAGAGAAATAAATTTATCAGGTAAGCATAAATTTTGTTTTCTCTTGTAAGGTGTATCCAGTCCACGGATTCATCCATTACTTGTGGGATACCAATACCAAAGCTCTAGGACACGGATGAAGGGAGGGACAAGGCAGGCGCTTAAACGGAAGGCACCACTGCCTGTAAGACCTTTTTCCCAAAAATAGCCTCAGAAGAAGCAAAAGTATCAAATTTGTAGAATTTAGAAAAAGTATGAAGCGAAGACCAAGTCGCCGCCTTACAAATCTGTTCAACAGAAGCCTCATTTTTAAAGGCCCATGTGGAAGCCACCGCTCTAGTGGAATGAGCTGTAATTCTTACAGGAGGCTGCTGGCCAGCAGTCTCATAAGCTAAGTGGATTATACTTCTTAACCAAAAAGAAAGAGAAGTTGCTGAAGCCTTTTGGCCTTTCCTCTGTCCAGAGTAGAAAACAAACAATGCAGATGTTTGACGAAAATCTTTAGTAGCTTGTAAATAAAACTTGAAAGCACGAACCACGTCAAGATTGTGTAATAGACGTTCCTTCTTTGAAGAAGGATTAGGACATAGTGACGGAACAACAATCTCTTGATTGATATTCTTATTGGATAGCACCTTAGGAAGAAACCCAGGTTTGGTATGCAAAACTACCTTATCTGGATGGAAGATCAGATAAGGGGAATCACACTGCAAGGCAGATAACTCTGAAACTCTTTGAGCCGAAGAGATAGCTACCAAGAACAGAACTTTCCAAGATAAAAGCTTGATATCTATGGAATGCAGAGGTTCAAACGGAACCCCTTGAAGAACTTTAAGAACTAAATTTAAACTCCATGGCGGAGCAACAGGTTTAAACACAGGCTTGATTCTAACTAAAGCCTGACAAAACGCCTGAACGTCTGGAACATCCGCCAGACGCTTGTGCAAAAGAATAGACAGAGCAGAGTTGCAGCGGTCTGAGATGTAGGCGGGCAAACGGCACTATGTCCATTGCCGCTACTATTAAGCTGATTACTTCCATACACTGAGCCACTGAAGGGCGAGAAGTAGAATAAAGAACATGGCAGGAATTTAGAAGTTTTGACAACCTGGCCTATGTCAGGTAAATCTTCATTTCTACAGAATCTATCAGAGTTCCTATGAAGGAAACTCTTGTGAGAGGGGATAGAGAACTTTTTTTCTTCGTTCACTTTCCACCCATGCGACCTCAGAAATGCCAGAACAATGTCCGTGTGAGACCTGGCAACTTGAAAAGTCGACGCCTGTATCAGAATGTCGTCTGAGTAAGGGGCTACTGCTATAGCCCGCGGCCTTAGGACCGCTAGAAGGGACCCTAGAACCTTTGTAAAGATTCTTGGTGCCGTGGCCAACCCGAAGGGAAGAGCCACAAACTGGTAGTGCCTGTATTGACCCTCCTGGATCATAGGAAGGATGGTTAGAATAGTCTCCATCTTGAAGGATGGGACTCTGAGAAATTTGTTTAAGATTTTGAGATCTAAGATTGGTCTGAATGTTCCCTCTTTCTTGGGAACAACAAACAGATTTGAATAAAAGCCCTGTCCCTGTTCCTCCTGCGGAACTGGGTGGATCACTCCCATAACTAGGAGGTCTTGAACACAATGTAAGAATGCTTCTCTCTTTATCTGGTTTGCAGATAAAAGTGAGAGATGAAATCTCCCTTTTGGGGGAGAGGTTTTGAATTCCAGAAGATAACCCTTGGACACAATTCCCAATGCCCAGGGATCCTGGGCGAAGAGAGAGAGTCTGCCCCTACTAGATCCGTTTCCGGATCGGGGGCTGCTCCTTCATGCTGCCTTAGAGGCAGCAGCAGGCTTCTTGGCCTGTTTCCCCTTGTTCCAAGCCTGGTTAGGTCTCCAGACCGGCTTAGACTGGGCAAAAGTTCCCTCTTGTTTTGTGTTAGAGGAAGTTGAAGCTGCGCCACTCTTGAAGTTTCGAAAGGGCCGAAAACTAGACTGGTCCTTAATTTGTTGGACCTGTCTTGAGGAAGGGCGTGACCTTTTCCTCCAGTGATGTCAGAAATGATCTCCTTCAGTCCAGGTCCGAATAGGATCTGTCCTTTGAAGGGAATGTTGAGAAGTTTAGACTTTGAAGTCACGTCAGCTGACCAGAATTTAAGCCATAGTGCCCTACGCGCCTGAATAGCAAAACCTGAATTTTTAGCCGTTAGCTTGGTTAAATGAACAACGGCGTCAGAAACAAATTAATTGGCTAGCTTAAGGGCCCTAAGCTTGTCAATAATATCTTCCAACGGGGTTTCAACCTGTAGAGCCTCCTCTAGGGACTCAAACCAGAAAGCCGCGGCAGCTGGTCTATCCCATTCCTTAGTAATAATTTCAGAAAACCTTTTAGGGATTGGAAAAACAGTGTAAGTAGGTACTGCATAGTATTTATCCAATCTACATAATTTCTCTGGGACTACAATAGTGTCACAGTCATCCAGAGTTGCTAAAACCTCCCTGAGCAATACGCGGAGGTGTTCAAGCTTAAATTTAAATGTAGACATATCAGAATCAGATTGAAGTATCTTCCCTGAATCAGAAAAATCACCCACAGATTGAAGCTCCCCTGCTTCAGCTTCATTATATTGTGAGGGTGTATCAGAGATAGCTACTAAAGCATCAGAGAGCTCTGTATTTACTCTAGTCCCAGAGCTGTCTCACTTTCCTTGCAATCCTGGCAGTTTAGATAATACCTCTGTAAGGGTATGATTCATAACTGCCACCATGTCTTGCAAGGTATACGCAATGGGCGCGCTAGATGTACTTGGCGTCCCCCTGAGCGGGATTTATAGGATCTGACACGTGGGGAGAGTTAGACGGCATAACTTTCTCCTTGTCAATTTCTTCTGGTGATAAATTTTTTAAAGCCAGAATATGGTCTTTGTAATCTATAGTAAAATCAGTGCATTTGGTACACATTCTAAGAGGGGGTTCCACAATGGCTTCTAAACATAATGAACAATGAGTTAGTAATGAGACCAGCAAGCTTGGAAAACACTTTAATAACTGTGAACAAGCAAAAAATAAGAGAAAAAAACAATCACAGAAACTGCTAAAACAGTGAAAAAAGCAGTAAATCTTACGAAATTTTTACAGTGTGTATAATAGGCTGAAAGAGCATTGCACCCACTTGCAAATGGATGATTAACCCCTTAGTTTCAAAACCGGATCAAAAAAACGATATAAACGTTTTTAAACAGTCACAACAAACTGCCACAGCTCTACTGTGGCCCTACCTGCCCATACAACGACTTTGGAAGGCACAAAAACCCCTTAGAGAGGTCCTATATGTTCAGGGGACTCCTTCAGGGAAGCTGGATGTCTCAAGCTGCAAAAACTAATGGAAAATAGGCCCCTCCCAACCTGTACTCACAGTGGGAGGGCCTTAAAAAACTATCCCTAGGCAAAATCTAGTCAGCCATGTGGAAAAACTGGGCCCCAGAATAAAGTTTTATCACCAATATGAAATAAATGTTTATACACCTCAAGCAAACGTTATATCTATTCAGTAATGTGAGTAAATAATAAAAATATTACCCTTTACAGCAAGCATGATACCAGTCGTTATTAAATCACTGTAATCAGGCTTACCTTAAATAAATCCAGTATTGTCAGCATTTTCTAGCTTATCATTTCTCTAGAAAAATTTAAAACTGCACATACCTCAGAGCAGGAGACCCTGCACGCTATTCCCCCAGCTGAAGTTACCCATCTCTTCAGTTATGTGTGAGAACAGCAATGGATCTTAGTTACAACCTGCTAAGATCATCAAAGACCACAGGCAGACTCTTCTTCAACTTTCTGCCTGAGGCTAAAATAGTACAACTCCGGTACCATTTGAAAATAACAAAATTTTGATTGAAGATAAACTACATTAATGCACCACATCTCTCTAGCTGCTTCCCTTGTCGAGAGCTGCAAGAGAATGACTGGGAGGTGGCAGTTAGGGGAGGAGCTATATAGACAGCTCTGCTGTGGGTGATCCTCTTGCAGCTTCCTGTTGGGAAGGAGAATATCCCACAAGTAATGGATGAATCCGTGGACTGGATACACCTTACAAGAGAAATTATTTCCTTATATGTAAGAAAAAAAAATTCTTAAAATGTTTACATTCCCCAAATATGAAACTGACAGTCTGCAGAAGGAAATACATGAACCTGACTCATGGCAAATATAAGTACAATACATATATTTAGAACTTTATATAAATGCATAAAGTGCCAAACCATAGCTGAGAGTGTCTTAAGTAATGAAAACATACTTACCAAAAGACACCCATCCACATATAGCAGATTGCAAAACCAGTACTAAAACAGTTATTAGTAGAGGTAATGGTAAATTGAGAGTATATCGTCAATCTGAAAAGGGAGGTAGGAGATGAATCTCTACGACCGATAACAGAGAACCTATGAAATAGACCCCCGTTGGGGAAATCATCGTATTCAAATAAGTGATACTCCCTTCACGTCCCTCTGACATTCGCTGTACTCTGAGAGGAATCGGGCTTCAACAATGCTGAGAAGCGCATATCAACGTAGAAATCTTAGCACAAACTTACTTCACCACCTCCATAGGAGGCAAAGTTTGTAAAACTGAATTGTGGGTGTGGTGAGGGGTGTATTTATAGGCATTTTGAGGTTTGGGAAACTTTGCCCCTCCTGGTAGGATTGTATATCCCATATGTCACTAGCTCATGGACTCTTGCCAATTACATGAAAGAAAACTCCCACACCACATTCTCCCTAACTGAAAGAAGGGAAGAATCAGATAAGAAGGTCTGAAAGAAACCTCCAGAAAAAATCCCCGAAGATTCAAGGACAAAACAGAGAGAGAAACCACTAGCATAACCCGAAAAAGAGTGGCTACCAGGCTACAAGAGGACAAAGTCCTGTAGAGAATACTCTACTGACGGAGGAGAGCAAAGAAAGGAAAAATTCCAGACCACCTCCTACATGGAACCAAAAAGGAACCAATGTAAAGCCTTAACCAGAACCAAAGTCCCAGAAACAAAAGGTAGACCAAAACTACCTTACCATAGACAGCTAACTAGCACAGAGAAACTGAACACCAGTAGGGCAGAAAAAAACCCTGGGAGCAGAACAGAAACAGAATAGTAACATCCAGGGTCGCCACTAGAAATTTTGGGGCCCCTGACTTAACCCCCCCCTCACCTTGGGGCCCCTGACTTACCCCCACCTTTGACATGTGCAATTTTTGACCAAGTGACTAAAACATATGTGCACTTTATTCTTAAGTGTCTATTTAAACTTGGAAATGTTGTAAAGGTAGTAACATACAAGCACAGGCACACTCATACACTGAAACACACACTCACACATAAGGATTTACATATAGACACTCTAGCAGACAAGCAAAGAAACACACAAACACACTCACAGACACAGACACCCAAACAGACACTCAGCACTTGATTACATTGACCTGACAAGTAATGAGGTAGACTACAGTTTTGTAAAAAAAGGAGATTTAGAAAACAAAATATGGAGTTCTGATTATCTTTTTGTAAAGGAAGATGACAACTAAATGACGACAACAGCATGCAGTGGCCAAAAGGAAGGGCCCTGAACTGCCTAAACAATAATTTAAAGGTTAAATGGTGGATTGGTGACTTCCGTAAAGGCCTCAGTCTCAAAGTCTGTAGAAAGATATGAATAATCAGTAGTAAGGTCAAAATGTCCTAAAAAGGAACAGACAATGGACACACACACACAAACTCAAACTTTCACATACACCCAAGGAAACACAGACAGACAGCCTCAGAAAACACACACAGAGACACCCACAGAAAACACACAAAGACATACACACACAGAGAGACAACCACATAAAACACAGAAAGACATACATACACACACCCTCACAGACACCCACAGAAAGCACACACCCTCACAGACATATCCACAGAAAAAAACAGACATACATACATACACACACATACCCTCACAGAGACATCTACAGAAAACACAGACATACACACCCACCCTCACAGAGGCATCCAGAGAAAATACACAAAGGCAAACATACACACACCCTCGCAGAGACACCCATAGAAAAAGCTCAAAGACATATGCACACACACCCTCACAGACATCCACAGAAAATGTAAAGACATACACACCCACCCTCACAGAGAGACCCACAGAAAAAAAAACCATACACACTCAGAGACACAAACCAAAGCACAAAGACATAAACACAGATATCCACAGAAACACTCACAGGAGGAAACATGTATGCACCTTGCATCCCCTAAATCAACAGTGTGTGACATGCATGATAAAAAAATTGCAGAAATTAAGAGATCACTTTTTAAAGAATCATATTGGTAAATGTGTAAACAAAAATAATTTTGTGAATTCAAAATTGTACATTAATGATCTGGGTAGATGGCTAGATGAAGAACAATACTTTTTAAAGGTTGACATATGTTTGTTTGTTTGTTTTTTCCCCATTTTCCCCAACCAAGAGCACCACTTCAAATATAGTGTAAAAATGTTCCCATCTGTCAGCTGTACTTATGGATTTTGAAAATGCTGTACTCTATATGGACTTGGTGGAACCATAAGCTGTGGTACTCATACCATTAGATCTGGTTAAATGCAGGATTTAGGCTTTTTGGTATGTATTTCAAAATTAAGTCAGCTGTAGTGTAAACTGAACAGTTTTAAGTTAACCTGTCTCATTTCAAACACTGAGCAATCTTAGTGAGAGTATAAAATTTTATGCAGATGCAAAAATCTTAGATAAAATGCCTCCTTGCATCTGGAAAGTCCTTGCATAAAGGGGCAGTAAACTGGAGTGTAATATATATATATATAAATATATATATATATATATATATATATATATATATATAAAGTTCAAAGTAGACAATATATATATATATATATATATATATATATATATATATAATGCATATCTATCTGCCAAAAGGGCACCAACCATTTGTGTATTGAGGAGGAAACATTTCTGCATGGTTTTAAATATAGAATTTCTACAGCATTGTCAAATAATCATAAATACACTTTTAGTGCACACTCAGAAATCCTCTCAAATGCTAATACTTTACTCCTTGTAATAACATTTCCCATGCTCAATTAGCACTCTGCTGTAGTACCCACTGGTGGCTGCCAATTTTTTAAAGAAAAAAATTAGTTCTTGCATCATGGGGCCCCCCTGACCCATTGGGCCCCTGACAGGAGTCACCCCCTGATGGCGGCCCTGGTAACATCCACTTACGCCACAAACGAAAGCCGCAGGCTTCTATCGGATAGGCAATCAGACTAAATGTCAAACCATAGTAACTAGCCAACCGAGTAGCTAGTAAACTTACACCAGGGCATTCCTGGAAGGAAGAAGAGAAAACTCTCAGAAAGCAGGGCGAATCAACTCCCCCCCTACTAGAAAATGGGGAAAGGGAAGACAACACCCTGACTAAGAAAAAAGAACCAACTACTGCTAAGGGAAAGTTCTGCAAGGCCTCCCAACCTAAGTAAGGAGCCTTCGAGAGAAATACATGGTCAATGCCAAAACAGAGCAGTCAGGATTCCAGACCCATACTCAGATCAAACAGTCCTATCACAGAAGCAACTGTCAATGTCCCAAAGGACAAGAGAGATTAAAATTTACAGGAACGACATGGCCCAGAAATCAGAAAACAAAGCTCCAGCCATGAGTTCCAGAGGAAAAGAAGCAGGAAAGAGGCACCGACACCCAGAGAGACTAACTCGGGATCTAGGATACCTATCATTACCCCTCAGAAACCCGAAGGGAGGGTAAAGTGCAGACAAGAGGAACCCTCGACCCACTGAACTCTTAGAGTCAGATGAGGGAAAACTACTTTAGGAGAAGCCAACTGGAAAGGATCAGAAGACCAGATCCTTCCAAATCAAGGTAAAATGAAGAAGCACAGGAATATTTCAGTAAAGAAATTCCTGTGGAAAACTCAAGAAGAGAGAAAAGGAACCGCCCCAGTAGGAACAAGGAGATTTCCCCAGGACCGGGAAAACAAGCCTACTACTGAACGCCAGACAGATCCAAGACTATTAAAATCTGTAAAACAGATTAACCAAAAACCAAGTCAAAGACAAGGACTAGGTTAAACAACCGGACCCCCAAAAACCGGGTGCCGGATCAAAACCAAAAACCTTGAGGAACAACCACAAAGGTACCTGGAAATGAAATATGCACAGAAGTTGATGCATGCCATACCCCCACAGGGTCTTGAACTCTGATATCTCATGATGCATCCCAGTGGCTGTCCACTCAGCCCCAAAAGGCATCTAAGATAACACCCACAAAGTCCGAAGACAAAGAAAGGACCTAAAAGAGATCAGAACTCCATGAGAGGGGGAATATGACAGTCTCTAAAGATCCAGTCTGGATCAACCCTCAGAAAACATATAGCTCAAGGAATTAATGAATGAACGAGCATCCTAAAACTCCTAACGGTTGATGGCAAGAGAGACTGCATAACAATCCCTCAGATCCCCAAGTATATAGGATTAACAAGAGGATACTGCAAGGACAAATGTCTCCTCAACCAGATGATCGAGAATCCAACCCCAAAAGGTAAGGGGAAGTAATACAGCAATTCTCAAAAAGAAGAGAGAAACACTGGTGAAGGATATCTGCAAAATTGGACAATTCAGTCAACAAGGAGTACCAATAGAAGGGAAAAATCGCCCCCTACAACAGGTACCAAAAATCTCCATGCAGACATCTGACCCCACCCCTTGGAAGGGAGAACGCTAGCTCCTGTTTAAAGGACCTCAGGAACTACAAATATACTGCCATAGCAGAATTTGTAAACCCAGCAAACCACGTAAGCTATGTAGGGGCAAAACACTTAGTATAGAGAGCGACCAACAGCGGACGCCTACCAAGATGAATAACATAGGACAGGCCTGATATAGGAGGCCCTCCTATCCTAGATAACTTGTAGAAACAAGAACAACAACCTCTTAAGAAGAGGTAAGCAAACTTAGTACCCAAACAGGACCAGCCTGTTGTCAAGGATACAAAATGAATGATAACCGCAAAAGAACAGAGTGAACTAGTACCCAACCAGGACCAGCCTGCTGACCAGGGTACAACCAAACTGTTCAAGGGCTAACTGAAAGTTCTAAACCCAAGCAGGGCTAGACTAAACAAACAGACAAATACGCTCTGATGCTTAAACATTGTCTTAAAATACATTTTCTTTTCTTTTTTTGACTTCCACCGCAAGTAACAACCATTGCGACAATAAAATCGCTATAATTAAAATCTCAGAGAAGAAAAAAAGTTTCCTAAAAGGAAAAGTCTACAAGAGTCTCAAGCTCCGCAAAAAAAAAAGAAAACACATCCTGACCGGAATAAAAGAAAGTAGGCAGCACCCATAGGTGAATGCCAAAGAGGATAGAAACTAACAGTGCCAGCCTGTCAGAGACCTGATTCCTCAAGAGCTCAGAACTGGGATTTGATACACAGACAAGAGACACTCAGGAATATGATCCATCCACTCGTCTAACGCTGTTCGCCATCAGAATCAGAAGATTGAGGATCTGGAGGCAAATAAAGACTGAAATCCTCCAAAGCCTCCAATACCTGCCTCAGCAGTACACGCAGGCACGTCAGTCTGACTCTAAAGGCAAAATCCATCTCCGACGGGGCATTTGAAGGCCCCGACCCCGACAGTAGTACCTCTGAAATCTCAGAGGGAACCGCTCCTTCAGAGGAAAGACCTGGCTCACCAGGTGCTCTCAGGTTAAGAGGACATGGATAAGCTCTTCGCTGGCCCTCAGGAAGCTGTAAATGTGTGAACGCCAAGAATATGGCCATGCGCAACCGAGCTGCAACCTCTGGTGGAAATAAACCTCCTTCCGAAGAAGGGGTAACGGTATTTGGGACAACTGCCTGTGTAAGAAGAGAAAAGTCCAGGCAGACGGTTCAGCGGTCTCTAATCTCTCCCCAGAGGAAGAAAAGAGCGCTCTATTATGGCATATGGAACATAATTGATTGGGTTGGATTACCCGGGCCACCATACAATCTAAGCAGGAAACAGAATCTGAATTCGAGAAATCCTCCTCATAAAAATCAGAATCCTCCATAACTTGACCGGATAAATTTTGGACAAAAATAACTGGCACCTCACACCCTCAATGGCTGGGGCACTCACCACCTCCTATGACCCAGACAAGTAGAGAACAGACCCTCTCCACCGACAGTCGGTCAAGAATACGGAAATGGAGAACGATAACGTGACCACGCCCGGTCACAAGGTGCAACCCACAGGCCAAGGAAAAGCGCAACAGTCCCATCAAGAAACTGCGTAGCTCGAAAAACCTGTACGTTCCGTAAAGCCATGAGCCCCAAAATCACTACACATAAGCAGACAGAATCACATAACAAATATGATTAAAGTCCCCCATTGTTCAATAATCCCCCTCAGGAGATATTAAACCTTGATTCCATTAAAGATAAAGGAGTCCCACTGAGACCCTGTGCTATCATTACATTATATTCCCACAGTGAAAGGAAAATGAAACTATCTTATCGGAATCTATGCCATGTAACAGTAACACGGGTCCTTCAAGTGTGACAGATAGTAGCGTTGCTTCTGACATGGACTTGAGTGAAGAAAGCAGGCAGCGAAACTTGTCAATGCTGATTGCTTATGGAGCTGTTGATATGAGTCAGGATGGTTTCGCCACAGATTTATGCTTACGCTTACTTACTTTGGTGACAGCCGCTTAACAAACAGTCACTATTTTGTATATATTTTTCTCTTGTAAGGTGTATCCAGTCCACGGATCATCCATTACTTGTGGGATATTCTCATTCCCAACAGGAAGTTGCAAGAGGACACCCACAGCAGAGCTGTAATATAGCTCCTCCCCTAACTGTCATACCCAGTCATTCTCTTGCAACTCTCAACAAGCAAGGACGTTGTAGGAGAGAGTGGTTAAATATAGCTAGTTTATTTTCTTCAATCAAAAGTTTGTTATTTTTAAATAGTACCGGAGTTGTGCTATTTTATCTCAGGCAGTAAATAGAAGAAGAATCTGCCTGAGGTTTCTATGATCTTAGCAGGTTGTAACTAAGATCCATTGCTGTTCTCACATATGTCTGAGGGGATTACACAGATGAGGTAACTTCAGCGAGAGAATGGCGTGCAGTTTATTCTGCTATCAGGTATGTGCAGTTATAATTTTTTAAAGAGATGGAAAACACTAGAAAATGCTGCTGATACCGGATTAATGTAAGTTAAGCCTGAATACAGTGATTTAATAACGACTGGTATCATGCTTACTCCCAGGGGTAATACCCTTATGATATTGCAATATAAAATGTTTGCTGGCATGTTTAATCGTTTTTATATATACTTTGGTGATAAAACTTTATGATCTTAGCAGGTTGTAACTAAGATCCATTGCTGTTCTCACATATGTCTGAGGGGATTACACAGATGAGGTAACTTCAGCGAGAGAATGGCGTGCAGTTTATTCTGCTATCAGGTATGTGCAGTTATAATTTTTTCTAGAGATGGAAAACACTAGAAAATGCTGCTGATACCGGATTAATGTAAGTTAAGCCTAAATACAGTGATTTAATAACGACTGGTATCATGCTTACTCCCAGGGGTAATACCCTTATGATATTGCAATATAAAACGTTTGCTGGCATGTTTAATCGTTTTTATATATACTTTGGTGATAAAACTTTATTGGGGCCTAGTTTTTTCCACATGGCTGGCTTAAATTTTGACTAGAAACAATTTCCACTGTTGTAGTATAAAAGTTACAGTTGGTGCAGTTAAAATTACAAACTGTGACATCCAGCTTCCCTCAAAGGCCCTCTGTATGCTATAGGACATCTCTAAAGGGCCCAAAGGCTTTCCAAAGTCGTTTATTGGGGAAGGTAGGGCCACAGCTTGCTGTGGCAGTTTGTTGTGACTGTTAAAAAACGTCTATTTCGTTTTTTTGATCCGTTTTTTGAACTAAGGGGTTAATCATCCATTTGCAAGTGGGTGCAATGCTCTGTTAGCCTATTATACACACTGTAAAACTTTTGTTTGATTTACTGCATTTTTTCACTGTTTTTCAAATTCTGACAAAATTTGTTTCTCTTAAAGGCACAGTACCGTTTTTTATATTTGCTTGTTAACTTGATTTAAAGTGTTTTCCAAGCTTGCTAGTCTCATTGCTATTCTGTATAAACATGTCTGACATAGAAGAAACTCCTTGTTTATTATGTTTAAAAGCCATGGTGGAACCCCTTCTTAGAATGTGTACCAAATGTACTGATTTCATTTTATGCAATAAAGATCATTTTCTGTCTTTAAAAAATTTATCACCAGAGGAATCTGACGAGGGGGAAGTTATGCCAACTAACTTTCCCCACGTGTCAGACCCTTTGACTCCCGCTTAAGGGACTCACGCTCAAATGGCGCCAAGTACATCTAGGGCGCCCATAGCGTTTACTTTACAAGACATGGCGGCAGTCATGGATAATACACTGTCAGCGGTATTAGCCAGACTACCTGAACTTAGAGGTAAGCGAGATAGCTCTGGGGTGAGACAAAATGCAGAGCATACTGACGCTTTAAGAACCATGTCTGATACTGCCTCACAATATGCAGAAGCTGAGGAAAGAGAGCTTCAGTCAGTGGGTGATGTTAATGACTCAGGAAAGATACCTGATTCTAATATTTCTACATTTAAATTTAAGCTTGAACACCTCCGCGTGTTGCTTAGGGAGGTTTTAGCTGCTCTGAATGACTGTGATACCATTGCAGTGCCAGAGAAATTGTGTAGACTGGATAAATACTTTGCAGTGCCGGTGTGTACTGATGTTTTCCAAATACCTAAATGGTTTACAGAAATTATTAATAAGGAATGGGATAGACCAGGTGTGCCGTTCTCTTCACCTCCTATTTTTAGAAAAATGTTTCCAATAGACGCCACCACACGGGACTTATGGCAGACAGTCCCTAAGGTGGAGGGAGCAGTTTCTACTCTAGTAAAGCGTACTACTATCCCTGTCGAGGACAGTTGTGCTTTTTTTTTATAGAATCAATGGATAAAAAATTAGAGGTTACCTTAAGAAAATATTTATTCAACAAGATTTTATCCTACAGCCCCTTGCATGCATTGCCCCTGTTACTGCTGCTGCGGCGTACTGGTTTGAGTCTCTGGAAGAGGCTTTACAGGTAGCGACTCCATTGGATGACATACTTGGCAAACTTAGAGCACTTAAGCTAGCCAATTCTTTTATTCTGATGCCATTGTTCATTTGACTAAACTAACGGCTAAGAATTCTGGTTTTGCTATACAGGCGCGCAGAGCGCTATGGCTTAGATCATGGTCAGCTGACGTGACTTCAAAATCTAAGCTACTTAACATTCCCTTCAAGGGGCAGACCCTATTCAGGCCTGGTTGAAGGAGATTATTGCTGATATCACTGGAGGAAAAGGTCATGCCCTTCCTCAGGACAGGTCCAAATCTAGGGCCAAACAGTCTAATTTTCGTGCCTTTCAAAACTTCAAGGCAGGTGCGGCATCAACTTCCTCTAATAATAAATAAGAGGGAACTTTTGCTCAATCCAAGACGGTCTGGAGACCAAACCTGACCTGGAAAAAAGGTAAGCAGGTAAAAAAGCCTGCTGCTGCCTCTAAGACAGCATGAAGGAACGGCCCCCTATCCGGGAACGGATCTAGTAGGGGGCAGACTTTCACTCTTTGCCCAGGCGTGGGCAAGAGATGTTCAGGATCCCTGGGCGTTGGAAATTATATCCCAGGGATATCTTCTGGACTTCAAAGCTTCCCCCCCAAAAGGGAAATTTCACCTTTCACAATTATCTGCACACCAGATAAAGAGAGGCATTCTTACACTGTGTACGAGACCTCCTAGTTATGGGAGTGATCCATCCAGTTCCAAAGGAGGAACGGGGACAGGGTTTTTACTCAAATGTGTTTGTGGTTCCCAAAAAAGAGGGAACCTTCAGACCAATTTTGGATCTAAAGATCTTAAACAAATTCCTCAAAGTTCCGTCGTTCAAGATGGAAACTATTCGTACCATCCTACCACTGATCCAGGATGGTCAATATATGACTACAGTGGATCTAAAGGATGCTTATCTTCACATTCCGATACACAAAGGTCATCATCGGTTTCTCAGGTTTGCCTTTCAAGACAGGCATTACCAGTTGTAGCTCTTCCCTTGGGATTAGCTACAGCCCCAAGAATCTTTACAAAGGTTCTAGGGTCGCTTATGGCGGTCCTAAGGCCGCGGGGCATAGCAGTAGCCCCTTATTTAGACGACATCCTGATACAGGCGTCAAACTTCCAAATTGCCAAGTCTCATACGGACGTAGTACTGGCATTTCTGTGGTCGCATTGGTGGAAAGTGAACGAGGAAAAGAGTTCTCTATCCCCACTCACAAGAGTTTCTTTTCTAGGGACTCTGATAGATTCTGTAGAAATGAAAATTCACCTGACGGAGTCCAGGTTATCAAAGCTTCTAAATTCCTGCCGGGTTCTTCATTCCATTCCGCGCCCTTCGGTGGTTCAGTGTATGGAAGTAATCGGTTTAATGGTAGCGGCAATGGACATAGTGCCGTTTGCATGCTTACATCTCAGACCGCTGCAACTATGCATGCTCAGTCAGTGGAACGGGGATTACACAGATTTGTCCCCTCAACTGAATCTGGACCAAGAGACCAGGGATTCTCTTCTCTTGTGGCTATCTCGGGTCCATCTGTCCAAAGGTATGACCTTTCACAGGCCAGATTGGACAATTGTTACGACAGATGCCAGCCTTCTAGGTTGGGGTGCAGTCTGGAACTCCCTGAAGGCTCAGGGATCGTGGACTCAGGAGGAGTCTCTCCTTCCATTAAACATTCTGGAACTAAGAGCGATATTCAAGGCTCTTCAGGCTTGGCCTCAGTTAGCAACTCTGAGGTACATCAGATTTCAGTCGAACAACATCACGACTGTAGCTTACATCAACCATCAAGGGGGAACGAGAAGTTCCCTAGAGATGTTAGAAGTTTCAAAAATAATTCGCTGGGCAGAGATTCACTCTTGCCACCTATCAGCTATCCATATCCCAGGTCTAGATACCACCATGGTCTCTGCCTCTGAAACAGGACCTTCTACTTCAGGGTCCTTTCAACCATCCAAATCTAATTTCTCTGAGGCTGACTGCCTGGAGATTGAACGCTTGATTTTATCAAAGCGTGGCTTCTCCGAGTCAGTTATTGATACCTTAAGACAGGCACGAAAGCCTGTCACCAGGAAAATTTACCATAAGGTATGGCGCAGATATCTTTATTGGTGTGAATCCAAGGGTTACTCATGGAGTAAGGTCAGGATTGCTAGGATATTATCTTTTCTCCAAGAAGGTTTGGAAAAAGGATTGTCAGCTAGTTAAGCCTCTGGCAGATGTTCCAGACGTTCAGGCATTTTGTCAGGCTTTAGTTAGAATCAAGCCTGTGTTTAAACCTGTTGCTCCACCATGGAGCTTAAACTTGTTTCTTAAGGTTCTTCAAGGAGTTCCGTTTGAACCTCTTCATTCCATAGATATCAAGCTTTTATCTTGGAAAGTTATTTTTTGGTAGCTATTTCCTCGGCTCGTAGAGTCTCTGAGCTATCTGCCTTACAATGTGATTCTCCTTATCTGATTTTTCATACGGATAAGGTAGTCCTGCTTACCAAACCTGGGTTCTTACCTAAGGTGGTATCTAACAAGAATATCAATCAAGAGATTGTTGTTCCATCCTTGTGTTACACAATCTGGACGTGGTCCGTGCTTTAAAGTTTTACTTACAAGCTACTAAAGATTTTCGTCAAACATCTGCTTTGTTTGTTGTCTACTCTGGACAGAGGAGAGGTCAAAAGGCTTCAGCAACCTCTTTTTCTTTTTGACTAAGAAGCTTAATCCGCTTAGCCTATGAGACTGCTGGACAGCAGCCTCCTGAAAGGATTACAGCTCATTCCAATAGAGCTGTGGCTTCCACTTGGGCCTTTAAAAATGAGGCTTCTTTTGATCAGATTTGCAAGGCGACGACTTGGTCTTCGCTTCATATTTTTTCAAAATTTTACAAATCTGATACTTTTGCTTCTTCGGAGGCTATATTTGGGAGAAAGGTTTTACGGGCAGCGGTTCCTTCCATTTAAGTTCCTGCCTTGTCCCTCCCTTCATCCGTGTACTTTAGCTTTGGTACTGGTATCCCACAAGTAATGGATGATCCGTGGACTGGATACACCTTACAAGAGAAAACACAATTTATGCTTACCTGATAAATTTATTTCTCTTGTGGTGTATCCAGTCCACGGCTCGCCCTGTCATTTTAAGGCAGGTAATTTTTAAATTTAAACTACAGTAACCACTGCACCCTATGGCTCCTCCTTTCTCGGCTTGTTTTCGGTCGAATGACTGGCTATGACAGTTAGGGGAGGAGCTATATTACAGCTCTGCTGTGGGTGTCCTCTTGCAACTTCCTGTTGGGAATGAGACTATCCCACAAGTAATGGATGATCCGTGGACTGGATACACCACAAGAGAAATAAATTTATCAGGTAAGCATAAATTGTGTTTTAGCTTCAGAAGTAAAAAAAACACAGTAGTTTCCTCCTGAGTGACAAGTACAGGGTAAATTCCTTCAGGAAAGTAGACTGTTGCGGCTGATATGTATGCAAAAATATAATTTATGCTTACCTGATAAATTCATTTCTCCTGTAGTGTAGTCAGTCCACGGGTCATCCATTACTTATGGGATTATAACTCCTCCCTAACAGGAAGTGCAAGAGGATCACCCAAGCAGAGCTGCTATATAGCTCCTCCCCTCTACGTCATATCCAGTCATTCGACCGAAACCATACGAGAAAGGAGAAACTATAGGGTGCAGTGGTGACTGGAGTTTAATTGAAATTTAGACCTGCCGTAAAAAACAGGGCGGGCCGTGGACTGACTACACTACAGGAGAAATGAATTTATCAGGTAAGCATAAATTATATTTTCTCCTGTTAAGTGTAGTCAGTCCACGGGTCATCCATTACTTATGGGATACCAATACCAAAGCTAAAAGTACACGGATGACGGGAGGGACAAGGCAGGATCTTTACACGGAAGGAACCACTGCCTGTAGAACCTTTCTCCCAAAAACAGCCTCCGAAGAAGCAAAAGTGTCAAATTTGTAAAATTTTGAAAAAGTGTGAAGTGAAGACCAAGTTGCAGCCTTGCAAATCTGTTCAACAGAGGCCTCAATCTTAAAGGCCCAAGTGGAAGCCACAGCTCTAGTAGAATGAGCTGTAATCCTTTCAGGAGGCTGCTGTCCAGCAGTCTCATAGGCTAAACGTATTATGCTACGAAGCCAAAAAGAGAGAGAGAGGCAGCCGAAGCTTTCTGACCTCTCCTCTGTCCAGAATAAACGACAAACAAGGAAGAAGTTTGACGAAAATCTTTAGTTGCCTGTAAATAAAATTTCAGGGCACGGACAACGTCCAGATTGTGCAAAAGTCGTTCCTTCTTTGAAGAAGGATTAGGGCACAACGATGGAACAACAATCTCTTGATTGATATTCTTGTTAGTGACTACCTTAGGTAAGAACCCAGGTTTAGTACGCAGAACTACCTTGTCTGAATGAAAAATCAGATAAGGAGAATCACAATGTAAGGCCGATAACTCAGAGACTCTTCGAGCCGAGGAAATAGCCATTAAAAACAGAACTTTCCATGATAACAGCTTGATATCGATGGAATGAAGGGGTTCAAACGGAACACCTTGCAGAACGTTAAGAACTAAGTTTAAGCTCCACGGCAGAGCAACAGTCTTAAACACAGGCTTAATCCTAGCCAAAGCCTGACAAAAAGCCTGAACGTCTGGAACTTCTGCCAGACGTTTGTGTAAAAGGATAGACAGAGCTGAAATCTGTCCCTTTAACGAACTAGCAGATAAACCCTTTTCTAAACCCTCTTGTAGAAAAGACAATATCCTAGGAATCCTAACCTTACTCCATGAGTAACTCTTGGATTCGCACCAATATAAATATTTACGCCATATTTTATGGTAAATTTTCCTGGTAACAGGTTTCCTAGCCTGTATTAAGGTATCAATCACTGACTCCGAGAATCCACGCTTTGATAGAATCAAGCGTTCAATCTCCATGCAGTCAGCCTCAGAGAAATTAGATTTGGATGTTTGAAAGGACCCTGAATCAGAAGGTCCTGTCTCAGAGGCAGAGACCATGGTGGACAGGAGGACATGTCCACTAGATCTGCATACCAGGTCCTGCGTGGCCACGCAGGCGCTATTAGTATCACCGATGCTCTCTCCTGTTTGATCCTGGCAATCAATCGAGGAAGCATTGGGAAAGGTGGAAACACATAAGCCATGTTGAAGACCCAAGGGGCTGTCAGAGCATCTACCAGCACCGCTCCCGGGTCCCTGGACCTGGATCCGTAACAAGGAAGCTTGGCGTTCTGGCGAGACGCCATGAGATCCAGATCTGGTTTGCCCCAACGATGAAGCAGTTGGGCCAACACCGCCGGATGAAGTTCCCACTCCCCCGGATGAAAAGTCTGACGACTTAGAAAATCCGCCTCCCAGTTCTCCATGCCTGGGATGTGGATCGCTGACAGGTGGCAAGAGTGAGACTCTGCCCAGCGAATTATCTTTGAGACTTCCATCATCGCTAGGGAACTCCTTGTTCCTCCTTGATGGTTGATGTAAGCCACAGTCGTGATATTGTCCGACTGAAACCTGATGAACCTCCGAGTTGCTAACTGAGGCCAAGCCAGAAGAGCATTGAAAATTGCTCTTAATTCCAGAATGTTTATTGGAAGGAGTCTCTCCTCCTGAGTCCATGATCCCTGAGCCTTCAGGGAATTCCAGACTGCGCCCCAACCTAGAAGGCTGGCGTCTGTTGTTACAATCGTCCAATCTGGCCTGCGGAAGGACATCCCCTTGGACAGATGTGGCCGAGAAAGCCACCATAGAAGAGAATCTCTGGTCTCTTGATCCAGATTTAGCAGAGGGGACAAATCTGAGTAATCCCCATTCCACTGACTTAGCATGCACAATTGCAGCGGTCTGAGATGCAGGCGCGCAAATGGTACTATGTCCATTGCCGCTACCATTAAGCCGATTACCTCCATGCACTGAGCCACTGACGGGTGTTGAATGGAATGAAGGCCACGGCAAGCATTTAGAAGTTTTGTTAACCTGTCCTCCGTCAGGTAAATTTTCATCTCTACAGAATCTATAAGAGTTCCTAGAAAGGGAACTCTTGTGAGTGGCACTAGAGAACTCTTTTCTACGTTCACTTTCCACCCATGCGACCTTAGAAATGCCAGAACTAACTCTGTATGAGACTTGGCAGTTTGGAAACTTGACGCTTGTATCAGAATGTCGTCTAGGTACGGAGCTACCGCTATGCCTCGTGGTCTTAGTACCGCCAGAAGGGAGCCCAGAACCTTTGTAAAGATTCTTGGAGCCGTAGCTAACCCGAAGGGAAGAGCTACAAACTGGTAATGCCTGTTTAGGAAGGCAAATCTTAGATACCGGTAATGATCCTTGTGAATCGGTATGTGAAGGAAGGCAACCTTTAAATCCACTGTGGTCATGTACTGACCCTCTTGGATCATGGGTAAGATGGTTCGAATAGTTTCCATTTTGAACGATGGAACTTTTAGGAATTTGTTTAGGATCTTTAAGTCCAAGATTGGTCTGAAGGTTCCCTCTTTCTTGGGAACCACAAATAGATTTGAATAGAATCCCTGCCCGTGTTCCGTCCGCGGAACTGGGTGGATCACCCCCATTAGTAAGAGGTCTTGTACACAGCGTAGAAACGCCTCTTTCTTTATTTGGTTTGCTGATAACCTTGAAAGATGAAATCTCCCTTTTGGAGGAGAAGCTTTGAAATCCAGAAGATATCCTTGGGATATGATTTCCAACGCCCAGGGATCCTGGACATCCCTTGCCCAAGCCTGGGCAAAGAGAGAAAGTCTGCCCCCCACTATATCCGTCTCCGGATCGGGGGCCCTCACTTCATGCTGTCTTAGGGGCAGCAGCAGGTTTTCTGGCCTGCTTGCCCTTGTTCCAGGACTGGTTAGGTTTCCAGCCCTGTCTGAAGCGAGCAACAGTTCCTTCCTGTCTTGGAGCGGAGGAAGTTGATGCTGCTCCTGCCTTGAAATTACGAAAGGCACGAAAATTAGACTGTTTAGCCTTTGGTTTGGCCCTGTCTTGAGGCAGGGCATGGCCCTTACCTCCAGTAATGTCAGCGATAATTTCTTTCAAACCGGGCCCGAATAATGTCTGCCCTTTGAAAGGAATATTAAGCAATTTTGATTTAGAAGTCACATCAGCTGACCAGGATTTAAGCCACAGCGCTCTGCGCGCTTGAATGGCGAAACCGGAGTTCTTAGCCGTAAGTTTGGTTAAGTGTACTACGGCATCAGAAATAAATGAATTAGCTAGCTTAAGGGCTTTAAGCTTGTTTATAATCTCATCCAATGGAGCTGTGCTAAGGGTCTCTTCCAGAGACTCAAACCAGAATGCTGCCGCAGCAGTGACAGGCGCGATGCATGCAAGGGGTTGTAATATAAAACCTTGCTGAACAAACATTTTCTTAAGGTAACCCTCTAATTTTTTATCCATTGGATCTGAAAAAGCACAGCTATCCTCCACCGGGATAGTGGTGCGCTTAGCCAGAGTAGAAACTGCTCCTTCCACCTTAGGGACCGTCTGCCATAAGTATCGTGTGGTGGCGTCTATTGGAAACATTTTCCTAAATATCGGAGGAGGGGAAAAGGGCACACCGGGGGTCTATCCCACTCCTTGTTAACAATTTCTGTAAGCCTTTTAGGTATAGGAAAAACGTCAGTACACACCGGTACCGCAAAATATTTATCCAGCCTACATACTTTCTCTGGAATTGCAACCGTGTTACAATCATTCAGAGCCGCTAATACCTCCCCTAGTAATACACGGAGGTTCTCAAGCTTAAATTTAAAATTTGAAATGTCTGAATCCAGTTTACTTGGATCAGATCCGTCACCCACAGAATGAAGCTTTCCGTCCTCATGTTCTGCAAATTGTGACGCAGTATCAGACATGTTTAAACAGACTAGCAATAAAACTAGCAAGCTTGGAAAAAAACTTTGAAATAAATTTACAAGCTATATAAAAAACGCTACTGCGCCTTTAAGAAAACATAAAAATGTGACACATTTGAATTAACAATGAACCAAATATGTTAAAAAAAACAAATTTTGACAGAAAATGTATAAAGTTAGCAGAGGATTGCACCCACCAGCAAAAGGATGATTAACCCCTTAATACCAAAAACGGATAAACAGTTGAAATAATAAACGTTTTTATCACAGTCAAACACACTGTCACAGGTCTGCTCTGACTGATTACCTCCCTCAAAACTAGTTTTGGAGACCCCTGGGCTCTGTAGAGACGTCCTGGATCATGGAGGAAGAAACAGGAAGACTGTGACTAAATTTTTACTGCGCAATAAAGCGCTAAAATAGGCCCCCTCCCACTCCTATAACAATAGTGGGGAAGCTCAGTAAACTGTTTTTATGCATAAAAAAACGACAGCCATGTGGTAAAAATAATGCCCATAAAGTTTTATCACCAAGTACCTCAGAAAAAACGATTAACATGCCAGTAAACGTTTTAAAATTGAAATTATGAAGTGTAATTAATAAACCTGCTGCTAGTCGCTTTCACTGCAGTGTAGGCTCAAATATTACTTTAATATTGACAGGTTTTTTTTAGTGAAATTCCATTCCCCAGAAATACCTCAGAGTATACATACATACATATCAGCCTGATACCAGTTGCTACTACTGCATTTAAGGCTGCACTTACATTACATCGGTATTAGCAGTATTTTCTGAGTCAATTCCATTCCTTAGAAAATAATATACTGCACATACCTCCTTGCAGGTGGACCCTGCATGCTATCCCCTGTTCTGAAGTTACCTCACTCCTCAGAATGGCCGAGAACAGCAAGTGGATCTTAGTTACGATCGCTAAGATCATAGAAAAACTCAAGCAGATTCTTCTTCTAATGCTGCTTGAGAACAAACAACACTCCGGTGCCGTTTAAAATAACAAACTTTTGATTGAAGATTAAAAACTAAGTTTAACACACCACAGTCCTCTCACACGTCCTATCTTTAAGTTAGGTGCAAGAGAATGACTGGGTTTGACGTAGAGGGGAGGAGCTATATAGCAGCTCTGCTTGGGTGATCCTCTTGCACTTCCTGTTAGGGAGGAGTTATAATCCCATAAGTAATGGATGACCCGTGGACTGACTACACTTAACAGGAGAAATATGAGTAATACAATTCTCACAGATTTGAGTGACCTGGTATACTGGAACATATTTGTAAAATAAACATATCAATGTAGATAGATGGATATCAGAAAACCAACTCCTCAGAGATATCAGTGGAGACAGAGGCATTTTGTTCCAGAGTTTACTTACACTAAAGTATGCAAAGACATTGTATATAAGCCTCACAAACAAAAGACAGTTTGGAGCACCAAAAAGCGAGTGAAAAACAAAAATAACTATCAACTACTCTCGGCTGATGATGCATTAAAAGATACAGTGGATGAAGGCATACGATTCGCTTACAAAAGGAATCGTACGATTGGCAACTTAATAGCCCCCACTAGACTGAAGCAGGAAGAGACCAGTGGCTCAACCTGGCTGAGACTAAATGGTACATTTAGATGCAATTATCTTTCCTGTAAGGCATGTGAAAGAGTGATAGTGGGAGATTCTTTTAGGTCTCTAGTCACAGGTGAAACTTTCCAGAAGAGACTGTGCTTAAATTGCCGGTCAAATTTCGTGGTATATCTAATATCATGCACACATTGTGCCCTCCAATATGTAGGTCTAACGACCAGGGAGGCACGAGTTAGAATAAAGGAACATCTGGCTGATATAAGAGCAGGTGAATTAACAACGCCACTGATCAATCACTTTTCCGTGATACACCAAAAAGATCCCAGGTACTTTTCGTGGACCATCATAGAGAAGGTCCCGGTACAAAATAGAGGACAGGATAGAACACGAAAACTGGGAGAAAGGGAGGCCTTCTGGATTTTTAGGTTGAGAACCAGGTCTCCAGAGGGCCTAAATTCAGAATTCGATTTAATTAATTTTTGGTAGCTGTAGCAATTCCCTTACAAATTCATACTACACAAATAATTTCCAACCAGCACTTAAAACAATTTAAAAAGTTTATAAATATAAACCACATTAATTATAAATGTACACAACAAAAGATAACCTTATTTAAATATAAATCTCAGTACTTGATATTCAACCAGTTGTAGATCAATGCCCACACGATTGTGAAAAGGTAACAGTGGGCAAAAGCTTTTCAGAGTTCCGTTCACATAGCAGATCCATTATAGTTTTCTTAGGGATAGAAATTATCTGTTTAAATTTCAAACTACTGCCAACCTCAAGTGCACATAACACACCACCCTCCCCCCCCCCCCCCCACCAAACCCCGCATCCACCCCCTCCCCTCCCCTTTAGTGAAACGGATGCACACTAAATAGATGGAGCTTTTCAGCCGCATCGATTAGGGTTAAACATACATTTATAGAGTGAGGGCTCTACGCTTGGTGAGGTTACTTTGGAGAAACCATTTAACTATAGGTCAGGGGTATCGCTAACACACCACCTCCACACATAGTATTAAAGTGGAAGGTGGATTAGTGCTGTGGAAGCGATGGGATATGCAAGCCTATAGGGCGGAACGGGAGGCGTGATTCATACGTCACACATGTAAACAAATATACACGCCAGGGGTGCCGCTAACACACCCCCTCCACACATATTATTAAAGTGGAAGGCGGAATAGGGCTGTGGAAGTGATGGGGCATGCAAGCCTATAGGGCGGAACTGGAGGTGTGATTCATACGTCACACATGTAAACAATTACACACGCATCCTCGAACAGTTGCAATCACATCCCCCTTTCTTGCTATGAAAGTGTGTACACAAAGGGCTAGTGGGTATTATCAGACCCAGGCAGTCTCAGGTCCCACAACTTTAACTTTCCCTTTTTTTTTATTTTTATATGCTGTAACGTTCAAGAAACGTAAGATATTAGACAGCATTACATACATGGAGATATGTTGGTATAAAAATGGGAAAAGATAAAAACAAATTTAGCTTATATAAGCTACGTTTCTAATTAAAAGCAACAACAATTTATTTCAGCAGTAATCTAGATGTGACGATGGGCACTTTTGTGCGGTTTGTGTGTAGGCAAAGGAAAGTTTACAGTTAAAACTTTAAGAGGGCTGCACAGACTTCGCCACACCTAATAACACTAGTGAAGTCAGTAGGTAACACAGGTGTCTGATAAATTAGGAAGTTTAACATTGGTTAACCATGAGAGAGGTGTGAATTTCTCACACCCAATTGAAACACAGAGGTGGGTTTTTAAGCTGTGAATCTTACTAATACTTTTAAGCAGGCTAGGATTAAGGCACACGCCGAAACCGGTCAGCCTATTTGTTCTCTGTTTTTCATCATATTGTTTTTTACACTCTTACCCTGGGGTTATGTAACCCTATTGTTATAAATAAAATAAAAAAAAAAATTTTTGTTTTTCACTCGCTTTTTGGTGCTCCAAACTGTCTTTTGTTTGTGAGACTTGAATTGTTTGGCCATTGTGAGCACACACAGCGAGTTCAAACACCATTCAAATCCCTTATTGCGGAGGTTTAACTATTCCCAGCTTGGATACTCACCAGCACCACAAGAATATCAACAACACCACTTGGATACAAGAGAAAGATCAACCTAAACAGGACTGTGGTGAGTTTCTTTGCAATATAATCAAAAGTGATATTACTTGACTGCATTGGAGAGTTTCATATTCATATACACATGACATATTCATTTGAATTTGGCTATAGTCGGGGGAGATTGGGGTGACCCGCTGACATAGCAAGTTTGTGAACTTTGTTTGCTCTATCAAGCTGGCGGTGCAATTGTGATTTATTTTTGCATATGAAATAGCACACTCCGTACACACCCAACCAAGCATTCCCCACTTTTCACTGACTGTTCTAAGCATTAGCTTGAGCCTTGGCCGAGCTCAGGGTGGAGTACGTGATTGGTGTGAATTTTTTGCTTACTACTCCGCAATAAAGGGTATGCAGGGTGAGAGTGTTATGTCAAAGACACCAGTTTTGTTTTCCCTACGCACAGCTGAAGAAAGGGAAACAGCAGCCTGGGACTGCAATCAGATTTTCTCACTTAATAAAACAAACTACAGTTTGATTAACCTTTTTGAGGAAGTGGAATTCCTCCTAATAAAAGAGGATCAATTAAAATGGGACGTGAACACCCTGAATAAATATCTTGAGCTAGGCCTGGTACCTAGAGGCCTGAGATTGAATAAATTTCCTACTTTCATCACGGATGACAAATCTTTTATTGAGAGATGGAATGAACATTTAACAGAGTGTTCTTATAAGCTAATGAAATTGATTTGTGAATTTAAGGTAAAGGCCATTGAGGATCTTGGCATCAAAATTAAGGAATTACAGGACGAACTTAACAAGAGAAGTGAGGAACCAAGCTTCTTGAAATTTGATGCCACTCTGCAAAAGGTGTTGGCCGAAGCCAAATCTGTATTATTAGAGGCTAAACGCACGAAATATTTACGTGATTTACAAGACTACAATCTAAATAGAGTCTACGTCTGGAACAGAAGGGATCGTTTTGCCCTAAGAAAGGAACAAAACAAACAAACCCCTTTTTATAACAGGGGCAGAAGGGGCAACAGATCAAGGGCCAATAGGGACAGACGAGTGAATTTTCAGGAAAGTGAGGGGGAATCATGGGATGACGGCTCCTCCTCAGGAGAGGATTTAGCAGCACCGGAAGCCACGGCAAGACCGAAGGAGGGTTCGAATCGGCTCCCCCCAATCCTGAAAAACAAAGGGCAGGGCCCAGTACCAACTACTTCACACTACAGGGAAGAGCAAATACAACCTAGAACAAGCCAAGGGCCCCCAGGGGACACGGAAAGAGCCCAGATTGAGCAGGTTTTTCAGCTACCCCCAAGAACATCAGAAGGGGGGGGAAGAGATACTCTAGAACACTATCAACAACCGAGGGAACAAAGAAGATACCCCCAAAGAAGAGGACGAAAGAGGGGGAACTACAGGGACTAAATGTTATTAATTTGTCAAGTCATGCATTAAATAAATCTGAATTGGAGGTACTCAGCTTAGGTTTAACCTTTGTACCAACTATGGACTTTAACCTATTTAAGACCCTTCTGGACGTTAATAAAATGATACGTAACATGACCCTCAAGAAGCATTTTAAATCAGAAAGTAGGGAGTACCACGAGTCAGATGAGAGTCCACGGTCCATAGACAATGAGATAGAGAGTGGGGTGTGTATGAATTTCCAAGAACTCTGTGACGTTAGAATTTTGGAATCTCTCCAAGGGGAGTCAGAAGAGGAAGGGGCCAGGAGCCTAAGGACTCCAAAATTAAAGAGCAAATCTTCATTTTACCCCCTACAAAGTAGGGGTCCCCTTTTGGAGAAATTCCAAAAGAGAGTAGAAAGTGATCTGGTCAAGCTGCAATACACCACACAAAGGGGCCAGCAATCCAACATAACGCGCAGACAGAAGGAAGCTTTAAATAGCTTGAAAATTAACAAGGGTTTGGTGATAAGGTCTGCTGATAAGGGCGGAGCCATTGTGGTTCAGGATAGAACCAAATTTGTCCAAGAAGCATGGAGGCAGCTGAGAACAGAATCAGATTATGAAACACTACAACAGGATCCTACTAGGTCATTCCAGCGACAACTGGTCTCCTTGGTGGATGATGGGGTAGACCTGGGCTTTATTGATCAGGAAACCAAAATGTATCTATTGGTACAGGATCCGGCTATACCGGTGTTTAATCACCTTCCGAAAGTACACAAGTCTACTGATAATGTCCAGGGGAGACCAATTGTCAGCGGAATCGGCTCACTTACTGAACATCTTTCAGAATGGCTGGATGACATTCTACAGCCAATGGTAAACACCCTTTGGAGCTTTTTAGCTGACACAAAACATGTCCTGAATTTACTCACTGACGTAACTTGGCAAAACAATTATTATTGGTTAACTGTTGATGTCAAGTCTCTCTATTCCACTATACCCCATGAGAAGGGACTTGAGGCTTTGGAATTCTTCCTCTCCAGATGGTACACGGGGAACCGGGCATTTATTGCATATGTTTTAAGAGTTACTAGGTTCCTTCTCACCCACAACTATTTCCTGTTTGAGGGGGAGTTCTTTCTCCAGAGGCGGGGGACGGCTATGGGGGCCAAGTTTGCCCCCTCGTACGCCAACCTATTCATGGGTTGGTGGGAGCTCTCCCATGTCTTTGGGGAGCGGAACCCCTTCAGACAGGAGATAGTGTGGTACAGACGGTTCATAGACGACCTGTTGTTCATCTGGAAGGGATCGAGAGAAGATCTGGAAGAGTTTATCAAGGGTCTCAACCAAAACACGGCAGGGATTAGTTTCACTTCAGAGGTTCAGGAACACACAGTTAACTTTTTAGACATCACACTGAGGGGCCAGACAGGTCAGAAAATTAGGACTGAAACATATCGAAAACCGATTTCAGGCAACTCCCTCTTACATGCAACCAGCTGCCATCCAAAGAAGGTTTTTAAAGGGGTAGCAAGAGGGCAGTTTATCCGCTTAAGAAGAAATTGTACTAGTCAGCGCATATACGAAGAACAAGCGGATGAGCTCACAACTAGGTTGTTAGAAAGAGGTTACCAAAAGTCGATAGTTAATAAGGAAAGAAATTTGGTTAGTAGAATGGACAGGGCCAAGTTACTTGAACAATCTAAAAGAAGGCCAAAAAACAACAAAGGGAACAGGAAGCAGCCTAGGAGAGAGTGGGAACAACTTACAGAGGGTAACAAAATTATGTTCATAACTGAGTACTCACGACAGTACCATCAGATATGCCAGATAATCAAAAATAACTATCAACTACTCTCGGCTGATGATGCATTAAAAGATACAGTGGATGAAGGCATACGATTCGCTTACAAAAGGAATCGTACGATTGGCAACTTAATAGCCCCCACTAGACTGAAGCAGGAAGAGACCAGTGGCTCAACCTGGCTGAGACTAAATGGTACATTTAGATGCAATTATCTTTCCTGTAAGGCATGTGAAAGAGTGATAGTGGGAGATTCTTTTAGGTCTCTAGTCACAGGTGAAACTTTCCAGAAGAGACTGTGCTTAAATTGCCGGTCAAATTTCGTGGTATATCTAATATCATGCACACATTGTGCCCTCCAATATGTAGGTCTAACGACCAGGGAGGCACGAGTTAGAATAAAGGAACATCTGGCTGATATAAGAGCAGGTGAATTAACAACGCCACTGATCAATCACTTTTCCGTGATACACCAAAAAGATCCCAGGTACTTTTCGTGGACCATCATAGAGAAGGTCCCGGTACAAAATAGAGGACAGGATAGAACACGAAAACTGGGAGAAAGGGAGGCCTTCTGGATTTTTAGGTTGAGAACCAGGTCTCCAGAGGGCCTAAATTCAGAATTCGATTTAATTAATTTTTGGTAGCTGTAGCAATTCCCTTACAAATTCATACTACACAAATAATTTCCAACCAGCACTTAAAACAATTTAAAAAGTTTATAAATATAAACCACATTAATTATAAATGTACACAACAAAAGATAACCTTATTTAAATATAAATCTCAGTACTTGATATTCAACCAGTTGTAGATCAATGCCCACACGATTGTGAAAAGGTAACAGTGGGCAAAAGCTTTTCAGAGTTCCGTTCACATAGCAGATCCATTATAGTTTTCTTAGGGATAGAAATTATCTGTTTAAATTTCAAACTACTGCCAACCTCAAGTGCACATAACACACCACCCTCCCCCCCCCCCCCCACCAAACCCCGCATCCACCCCCTCCCCTCCCCTTTAGTGAAACGGATGCACACTAAATAGATGGAGCTTTTCAGCCGCATCGATTAGGGTTAAACATACATTTATAGAGTGAGGGCTCTACGCTTGGTGAGGTTACTTTGGAGAAACCATTTAACTATAGGTCAGGGGTATCGCTAACACACCACCTCCACACATAGTATTAAAGTGGAAGGTGGATTAGTGCTGTGGAAGCGATGGGATATGCAAGCCTATAGGGCGGAACGGGAGGCGTGATTCATACGTCACACATGTAAACAAATATACACGCCAGGGGTGCCGCTAACACACCCCCTCCACACATATTATTAAAGTGGAAGGCGGAATAGGGCTGTGGAAGTGATGGGGCATGCAAGCCTATAGGGCGGAACTGGAGGTGTGATTCATACGTCACACATGTAAACAATTACACACGCATCCTCGAACAGTTGCAATCACATCCCCCTTTCTTGCTATGAAAGTGTGTACACAAAGGGCTAGTGGGTATTATCAGACCCAGGCAGTCTCAGGTCCCACAACTTTAACTTTTCCTTTTTTTTTATTTTTATATGCTGTAACGTTCAAGAAACGTAAGATATTAGACAGCATTACATACATGGAGATATGTTGGTATAAAAATGGGAAAAGATAAAAACAAATTTAGCTTATATAAGCTACGTTTCTAATTAAAAGCAACAACAATTTATTTCAGCAGTAATCTAGATGTGACGATGGGCACTTTTGTGCGGTTTGTGTGTAGGCAAAGGAAAGTTTACAGTTAAAACTTTAAGAGGGCTGCACAGACTTCGCCACACCTAATAACACTAGTGAAGTCAGTAGGTAACACAGGTGTCTGATAAATTAGGAAGTTTAACATTGGTTAACCATGAGAGAGGTGTGAATTTCTCACACCCAATTGAAACACAGAGGTGGGTTTTTAAGCTGTGAATCTTACTAATACTTTTAAGCAGGCTAGGATTAAGGCACACGCCGAAACCGGTCAGCCTATTTGTTCTCTGTTTTTCATCATATTGTTTTTTACACTCTTACCCTGGGGTTATGTAACCCTATTGTTATAAATAAAATAAAAAAAAAATTTTTGTTTTTCACTCGCTTTTTGGTGCTCCAAACTGTCTTTTGTTTGTGAGACTTGAATTGTTTGGCCATTGTGAGCACACACAGCGAGTTCAAACACCATTCAAATCCCTTATTGCGGAGGTTTAACTATTCCCAGCTTGGATACTCACCAGCACCACAAGAATATCAACAACACCACTTGGATACAAGAGAAAGATCAACCTAAACAGGACTGTGGTGAGTTTCTTTGCAATATAATCAAAAGTGATATTACTTGACTGCATTGGAGAGTTTCATATTCATATACACATGACATATTCATTTGAATTTGGCTATAGTCGGGGGAGATTGGGGTGACCCGCTGACATAGCAAGTTTGTGAACTTTGTTTGCTCTATCAAGCTGGCGGTGCAATTGTGATTTATTTTTGCATATGAAATAGCACACTCCGTACACACCCAACCAAGCATTCCCCACTTTTCACTGATTGTATATAAGCCCTCTACACTATTTTTACACTCCCTCAGACACTTTATATATATATATATATATATATATATATATATATATATATATATATATATATATATATATCCCCTGGCAGCTCCTGTATGGTATACTCACCCCCCTTCCTGGGACTGGCAGGCACTGGAAATAGGGTTAGAAACTGGTACCAACTGTAGTATAAGAGGATATAGTTACAAAGGCTCCATATTGAGAGAACAAAATCTGGGAACACTGGTGGAGTGGAGCTACTGCCGGAAGCAAAGCCGGTGGCCATGTTAAAAAGTTAAAACACTTGGTTCTGTTTTAGTGGTGTTTACCTATATTATGACATTTCAGCAAACTAAAGTTATTTTCTAAAAATGCTAGGTCTGCTGAAAATAAGTAGTAATTTGTGTGGGTACCTCACAGAAAAACATAATTTATGCTTACCTGATAAATTTATTTCTCTTGTAGTGTATCCAGTCCACGGATCATCCATTACTTATGGGATATTAACTCCTCCCCAACAGGAAGTGCAAGAGGATTCACCCAGCAGAGCTGCTATATAGCTCCTCCCCTAACTGCCATTACCAGTCATTCGACCGAAAACATGCAGAGAAAGGAAAACCATAGGGTGCAGTGGTGACTGTAGTTTAATGGAAAAATTACCTGCCTTAAAGTGACAGGGCGGGCCGTGGACTGGATACACTACAAGAGAAATAAATTTATCAGGTAAGCATAAATTATGTTTTCTCTTGTTAAGTGTATCCAGTCCACGGATCATCCATTACTTATGGGATACCAATACCAAAGCTAAAGTACACGGATGACGGGAGGGACAGGCAGGCTCTTTATACGGAAGAAACCACTGCCTGAAGAACCTTTCTCCCAAAAACAGCCTCCGAAGAAGCAAAAGTGTCAAATTTGTAAAATTTGGAAAAAGTATGAAGAGAAGACCAAGTTGCAGCCTTGCAAATCTGTTCAACAGAAGCCTCATTCTTAAAGGCCCAAGTGGAAGCCACAGCTCTAGTAGAATGTGCTGTAATTCTTTCAGGAGGCTGCTGTCCAGCAGTCTCATAGGCTAACCGTATTATGCTACGAAGCCAAAAGGAGAGAGAGGTAGCCGAAGCTTTTTGACCTCTCCTCTGACCAGAATAAACGACAAACAGGGAAGACGTTTGTCGAAAATCCTTAGTTGCCTGTAGATAAAATTTCAGGGCACGGATTACATCTAGATTGTGTAGCAGACGTTCCTTTTTCGAAGAAGGATTAGGACACAAAGATGGAACCACAATCTCTTGATTGATATTCCTGTTAGTGACCACCTTAGGTAGGAACCCAGGTTTAGTACGCAGAACTACCTTGTCTGAATGAAAAATCAGATAAGGAGAATCACAATGTAAGGCAGATAACTCAGACACTCTTCGAGCCGAGGAAATCGCCATTAAAAACAGAACTTTCCAAGATAACAACTTGATATCAATGGAATGAAGGGGTTCAAACGGAACCCCCTGTAAAACATTAAGAACTAAGTTCAAACTCCATGGTGGAGCAACAGTTTTAAACACAGGCTTGATCCTAGCTAAAGCCTGACAAAAAGCTTGAACGTCCGGAACTTCTGACAGACGTTTGTGTAAAAGAATGGACAGAGCTGAAATCTGTCCCTTTAAGGAACTAGCGGATAAACCCTTTTCGAAACCTTCTTGTAGAAAAGACAATATCCTCGGAATCCTAACCTTACTCCATGAGTAACTCTTGGATTCGCACCAATATAAGTATTTGCGCCATATCTTATGGTAAATCTTTCTGGTAACAGGCTTCCTAGCCTGTATTAAGGTATCAATAACTGACTCAGAAAAACCACGTTTTGATAAAATCAAGCGTTCAATTTCCAAGCAGTCAGCTTCAGAGAAATTAGATTTTGATGTTTGAAGGGACCCTGGATCAGAAGGTCCTGTTTCAGAGGTAGCGACCAAGGTGGACAGGATGACATGTCCACTAGATCTGCATACCAAGTCCTGCGTGGCCATGCAGGCGCTATTAGAATCACTGATGCTCTCTCCTGTTTGATTCTGGCAATCAATCGAGGAAGCATCGGGAAGGGTGGAAACACATAAGCCATCCCGAAGGTCCAAGGTGCTGTCAAAGCATCTATCAGAACCGCTCCCAGATCCCTGGATCTGGACCCGTAACGAGGAAGCTTGGCGTTCTGTTGAGACGCCATGAGATCTATCTCTGGTTTGCCCCAACGTCAGGTGGCAAGAGTGAGACTCTGCCCAGTGAATTATCTTTGATACTTCCATCATTGCTAGGGAGCTTCTTGTCCCTCCCTGATGGTTGATGTAAGCTACAGTTGTGATGTTGTCCGACTGAAACCTGATGAACCCCCGAGTTGTTAACTGGGGCCAAGCCAGAAGGGCATTGAGAACTGCTCTCAATTCCAGAATGTTTATTGGTAGGAGACTCTCCTCCTGATTCCATTGTCCCTGAGCCTTCAGAGAATTCCAGACAGCGCCCCAACCTAGTAGGCTGGTGTCTGTTGTTACAATTGTCCAGTCCGGCCTGCTGAATGGCATCCCCCTGGACAGATGTGGCAGAGAAAGCCACCATAGAAGAGAATTTCTGGTCTCTTGATCTAGATTCAGAGTAGGGGACAAGTCTGAGTAATCCCCATTCCACTGACTTAGCATGCACAATTGCAGCGGTCTGAGATGTAGGCGTGCAAAGGGTACTATGTCCATTGCTGCTACCATTAAGCCGATCACCTCCATGCATTGAGCTACTGACGGGTGTTGAATGGAATGAAGGACACGGCATGCATTTTGAAGCTTTGTTAACCTGTCTTCTGTCAGGTAAATCTTCATTTCTACAGAATCTATAAGAGTCCCCAAGAAGGGAACTCTTGTGAGTGGAAAGAGAGAACTCTTCTTTTCGTTCACCTTCCATCCATGCGACCTTAGAAATGCCAGTACTAACTCTGTATGAGACTTGGCAGTTTGAAAGCTTGAAGCTTGTATCAGAATGTCGTCTAGGTACGGAGCTACCGCAATTCCTCGCGGTCTTAGTACCGCCAGAAGAGCACCCAGAACCTTTGTGAAGATTCTCGGAGCCGTAGCCAATCCGAATAGAAGAGCTACAAACTGGTAATGCCTGTCTAGAAAGGCAAACCTTAGATACCGGTAATGATCTTTGTGAATCGGTATGTGAAGGTAAGCATCCTTTAAATCCACTGTGGTCATGTACTGACCCTTTTGGATCATGGGTAAAATTGTCCGAATAGTCTCCATTTTGAACGATGGAACTCTTAGGAATTTGTTTAGGATCTTTAAATCCAGGATTGGCCTGAAAGTTCCCTCTTTTTTGGGAACCACAAACAGATTTGAGTAAAACCCTTGTCCCTGTTCCGACCGTGGAACTGGATGGATTACTCCCATTAATAAAAGCTCTTGTACGCAGCGTAGAAACGCCTCTTTCTTTATTTGGTTTGTTGACAACCTTGACAGATGAAATCTCTCTCTTGGGGGAGAGTATTTGAAGTCCAGAAGGTATCCCTGAGATATTATCTCTAGCGCCCAGGGATCCTGGACATCTCTTGCCCAAGCCTGGGCGAAGAGAGAAAGTCTGCCCCCCACTAGATCCGTTCCCGGATCGGGGGCCCTCAATTCATGCTGTTTTAGGGGCACCAGCAGGTTTCCTGGCCTGCTTGCCCTTGTTCCAGGACTGGTTAGGTCTCCAGCCTTGTCTGTAGCGAGCAACAGATCCTTCTTGTTTTGGAGCAGAGGAAGTTGATGCTGCTCCTGCTTTGAAATTCCGAAAGGAACGAAAATTAGATTGTCTAGCCTTAGGTTTGGCTCTGTCTTGAGGCAGGGCATGGCCTTTACCTCCTGTAATGTCAGCGATAATTTCTTTCAATCCGGGCCCGAATAAGGTCTGCCCTTTGAAAAGTATATTAAGAAATTTAGACTTAGAAGTAACGTCAGCTGACCAGGATTTTAGCCACAGTGCTCTAGGCGCCTGATTGGCGAATCCGGAATTCTTAGCCGTAAGCTTAGTTAAATGTACTACGGCATCTGAAATAAATGAGTTAGCTAACTTAAGAGCTTTAAGCCTGTGTGTAATCTCATCTAATGGAGCTGATTCAAGTGTCCCTTCCAGAGACTCAAACCAAAATGCTGCTGCAGCCGTGACAGGCGCAATGCAATCCTTAGCTAAAGTAGAAACTGCTCCCTCCACCTTAGGGATCGTTTGCCATAAGTCCCGTGTGGTGGTGTCTATTGGAAACATCTTTCTAAATATCGGAGGGGGTGAGAACGGCACACCGGGTCTATCCCACTCCTTAGTAACAATTTCAGTAAGTCTCTTAGGTATAGGAAAAACGTCAGTACTCGACGGTACCGCAAAATATTTATCCAACCTACACATTTTTTCTGGTATTGCAACTGTGTTACAATCATTCAGAGCCGCTAACACCTCCCCTAGTAATACACGGAGGTTTTCCAGCTTAAATTTAAAATTTGAAATATCTGAATCCAATCTGTTTGGATCAGAACCGTCAGCCGCAGAATGAAGCTCTCCGTCCTCATGTTCTGCAAGTTGTGACGCAGTATGTGACATGGCCCTAACATTATCAGCGCACTCTGTTCTCACCCCAGAGTGATCACGCTTACCTCTTAGTTCTGGTAATTTAGCCAAAACTTCAGTCATAACAGTAGCCATATCCTGTAATGTGATTTGTAATGGCCGCCCAGATGTACTCGGCGCCACAATATCACGCACCCCCCGAGCGGGAGATGCAGGTACTGACACGTGAGGCGAGTTAGTCGGCATAACTCTCCCCTCGTTGTTTGGTGAAATGTGTTCAATTTGTACAGATTGACTTTTATTTAAAGTAGCATCAATACAGTTAGTACATAAATTTCTATTGGGCTCCACTTTGGCATTAGCACATATAGCACAGATGTCTTCCTCTGAATCAGACATGTTTAACACACTAGCAAATAAACTAGCAACTTGGAAATACTTTTCAAGTAATTTACTATAATATGAAAACGTACTGTGCCTATAAGAAGCACAGAAAGAGTTATGACAGTTGAAAGTTAATAAACTGAAAGGTTATAGCATCAAATCTTTGTAAAAAACACAATTTTAGCAAAGGCTTGTTCCCATTAGCGAAGGATAACTAACCCTGATAGCAGAAAAAAAAGTTACAGAAATAAACGTTTTTTATCACAGTCAACTACAATCTCACAGCTCTGCTGTGAATGATTACCTCCCTCAAAACAAGTTTTGAAGACCCCTGAGTTCTGTAGAGATGAACCGGATCATGCAGGAAATACAATGAGCTTCTGACTGATTTTTTTGACCTCCCCCTCACACACAACAGTGAGAGAGATCAGTAAACTGTCATAAATTAAATGAAACAACTGCCAAGTGGAAAAAATAATGCCCAAAACATTTTATTCACCCAGTACCTCAGAAAATGAAACGATTTTACATGCCAGCAAAAAACGTTTAACATAAATTAAGTGTTATTAAAGAGCCTGTTGCCAGTCCCTGCAAATTAGGCTAAAGTCTTATGCACACAGTATAATTCCAGTGAAGTGCCATTCCCCAGAATACTGAAGTGTAAAATATACATACATGACAGCCTGATACCAGTTGCTGCTACTGCATTTAAGGCTGAGTTTACATTAAATCGGTATGGCAGAATTTTCTCATCAATTCCATTGTCAGAAAATAATAAGCTGCTACATACCTCTTTGCAGATTAATCTGCCCGCTGTCCCCTGATCTGAAGTTTACCCCTCCTCAGATGGCCGAGAAACAGCAATATGATCTTAACTACGCCGGCTAAAATCATAGTAAAAACTCAGGTAGATTCTTCTTCAAATTCTACCAGAGAAGGAATAACACACTCCGGTGCTATTATAAAATAACAAACTTTTGATTGAAGGTATAAAACTAAATATAATCACCATAGTCCTCTCACACATCCTATCTAGTCGTTGGGTGCAAGAGAATGACTGGTAATGGCAGTTAGGGGAGGAGCTATATAGCAGCTCTGCTGGGTGAATCCTCTTGCACTTCCTGTTGGGGAGGAGTTAATATCCCATAAGTAATGGATGATCCGTGGACTGGATACACTTAACAAGAGAAAGTTCTAATTTATGTGAAATTACAACAAGAGCCAAACAACTAATAGCAGCTCAAGCACAGGGTTGTGACAAAGGCTCAGCAGCCAATTGGTTAAAATAATTAAAGGGACACTGAAGTCAAAATAAACTTTTATGATTCACAAAGAGCAGCAGATTTCCAATTTACTTCCATTATCAAATTTTGCACAGTCTTTTTATACACACACTTTCTGGGGAACAAGATTCTACTGAGCATGTGCATAAGCTCACAGGGTATACGTATACTAGTCTGTGATTGGCTGATGTCTGTCACATGATACAGGGGAAATGTGAGAAAAAAATTAATGTGTCAGAAAAAAAATCTACTGCTTATTTGAAATTCAGAATAGGTGTTAAATCATTGTCTTATTATGCACTTGTTAGTTATGTAATTCTACTGCATTGAGTGGTACTTTAAACTCAAAATGTGATTACACAAATTAATCATAATAAAAAAAAAACTGTAAATGTACATTCATTTGTAATTTTCTTCCTATTAATGAAATATGGTGCACATAATGTGGAACTCGGTTCTCTTACCCTCTTATATGCCGTACAGTGATTAGTTTATATGTGCAGTGTTCCTAATTAGCCATAGCAGATGAGGTAAGATAAGCAACACTAGGAGCATTTCAAGTGGTGTGTTCCTGAACGGCAAATTTTGCCAGCTAAATGTCAGTTTAGCTTTTAAAACATTTGTTTTGTTGGTAATTTTTTTTTGCATTGCAGCAATTCATTTATTATGCAAATTATATATAAGATTTATGCCCCTTTAAAATTTCAGCCAATACAAAAAGAATTATATAAGTAGTATTTGAAAATATCACAGAGAATGCTACAGTACACTCCTGCAAAACGCGGTGAATTATAAAAAAAAAAGAACAAACAACTTTAAAACACAATCCTCGTTTAAAAATATTTTATTTTTGGTTGATGCCTTAAAAAAAAAGCTTCATATACTAATGTAATAAAATACTTTATATTTTTTAATATGAAAAAAACAAAAAATAAAAACTTGTAATATAAATTTGTGCACGTAAAGTATTTCATTTCAAATTTGTAATATGCTTATGTAATTTTCTGATAACGTAAGCATTAAATTTAGACAATGTTGAATAGTCTATATTTTTTAATAAGTTAAAAGAAACCAAGATTATACAAACCATGAACTCTGAAATATGTTAAAAAGTTAATATATTTGAGAGAATGCAACAGTATGATTAAAAAAAAAAAAATATATATATATATATATATATACACACAAAAAGTTGATGCACGGTACACATTTTGGTAGCTATTTGGTTGTATAAGTGTAATCTTGTAGAAATATTTAATTGCTCTGTATTTATATTTAGCTACATTTGAGAACATATATTAATTACATAAACACAAGTATTTGTTTAACTGTGACAACAGGTAACAACTGGAAATGTGACTAAATTGGCTGTACATTGACCTAAAACTGGAAATTCACATTTAAATTACAAATTATACTTTTTGAATAGTAAATTTTAGTAAGTGCATCATCTCTGTAAAAAAATAACATTAAAGTGACAAAAGATACAAATGACAATGGGTGAAAACAGGCATAAAATATACAGTTATGATACAAAAAAAAGCCCTGTAGGCATTACGTTATAAAAGCAAATTTTAAATTGCACAAATTAGATTAATTCACTCAGCAAAGCCCAAATGCTTCTGTCTTAGGAAACGCAGCTTTTTTCTTCCTCTTACTTAACAAAATTTACATTTGGAAGAGTTTGTTCTGCAGTCCATATATGAATACTGTTTCTTGTTATAAATAAGCAATTTATTTTTAACATATCAATTTGTCACTAAGTGCCCCAATGAAAGCGGCTTCTGTTTTGAGGAATGCATATAAAAAAGTTTAATATATATAAAAAAAAAATTAAATTTATTTATACTACAGTGTTTTGTTTTTTTTCTCCAGTTAAACGTTTATAATATAAAATTCCAGTATGGCACACAGCTACAGTGAGCACCCAAGACCAGTAAGAAGTCCAAATTTACACAAAGTGTGCTTCTCTGTGTTCTAACTCTTGCATGCGTTTTGGTCGCAGTCTCTGATATGTTGGCTTTACTTCCGCTTGCTGAAGTTCTTCAGATGTGGATTTCTGCAGATTTTTGTTTTGTCCTTCTATGTCAGATAGCATTTCTGAGTCTGTAACTAAATTCACATTGTTATTGTTGATCTGACTGTGCACTTTGCTTGTGCTTAAGGAATCAACTGTGTTCTGATTGGTCTCTTCGCTTTGTTTTATTTTATAGGAAGGAGGCCTATAAAAAGTTCCAGGTGGGGGCTGTAAAGTTCTAGGTGCTCGTAAAGCAGCAAGTGGGTTGGGTTCCATAGAACTTCCTTCAGTTGTTGAATTATTTTTTACATGGCTTAAAGATGGCACTTTGGGAAGAGTCATATTTACTGTGATGAGGTTAGTGGATATGGAACTCGCAGGTACCCCATCAAGGGCTCGGATTTCCTGCGGGACATTGGTCATTATCATTGCAGTTCTTGGTGTAATGTCATATTGTTTGTATTGTCTATCCCAGGTTTTTCGTGTACCTTGAGACTCATAACACGAAAGTCTGTGACATGAATTAACATTTGGTTTGTTTTCTGAAACTTCCTCAATGATGGGACTCTGGCCAAGAATATCTGCACTGGTTACACCCACATTTTTAGAATTTTTCTCATTTAACACAGACGGTGGAAGAAGCCGATCCACAGGTAAACTGAAAGGTCGGGAAATTGGCTTTACCCTGGGAGCCCTCAACTGAACTTGTCTATAAGATTTTAAAGAGACATTTGTTTTAGAGCTCTCGCTGGGATTAGTTTTATCTTCTGTGACGTCACTTTCTGTAATAGTATCCATTGAGCAATCTAATTGGGGAAAAAAAAAATATAAAAGATTTTGGAATTACTTTTTTATTTTTAATATCTATAAAACAGATATATCAAAGCTTTATATACGAAAGGCAGCATTAATTATTTTTTATTTGCACTCAGTGACAAAACCATTAACTGAAACAACTACATATATTGCTGTACAAAATTGTCAAGATAACATTGTTTCGGTACAAATATAAATGTATAAACTGAGCCTATATTTATTGAATACACATAGGAAACGGTAATGAACCAGCCACAGTGAAGACGGACAGACAGTGGTGAAGGCGAAGCTATAACATAAAAAAATATATATATTTAAAAGGCCATTAACCCCTTCCCGTCCGGATTTATTTCTCTACATCAGAATAAAGTTTTGATGTAAACAAATAAGTAAAACATTAAAATAACGCGATTGTTCATGCAATTTCAATGATTGTGTCAGGGGGGAGTGCCTATGATGCTAGGCACGTCCTTCAGCCCACGAGCCCATTCAATTAGCGCCTTTGGCTTTAGTACAGCCAAACGGCTATGAAATTCTATGCCGTCCTAAGGGTTTTAAAGCCCAGCGCGAACGGCAGCATAGAACGGCATAAGAGCACAAAGGGGTTAACATATATTTATTAACACAATAGAAAATTCACTACACTGCAAAAGATTTGGGAAAAAAGACATTTTTAAAATAATGTAAAGGCAGAGTAAACACCTTGTAATTACCAGACCTTTCTGTTGTGTTATAGAATATATAGAATATATCAGCCAAGTCTTAAAGGGACACTGAACCCAATTTTTTTCTTTCATGATTCAGATAGAGCATGCAATTTTAATCAACTTTCTAATTTACTCCTATTATCAATTTTTCTTCCTTCTCTTGCTATCTTTGTTTAAAAAGCAATAAATGTAAGTTTAGAAGCCAGCCCATTTTTGGTTCACAACCTGGGTTGTGCTTGCTGATTGGACAGCACCAATAAACAAGTGCTGTCCAGTGTTCAGAACAAAAAAATATCTGGCTCCTTAGCTTAGATGCTTTTTTTCAAATAAAGATAGCAAGAATTGATAATAGGAGTAAATTAGAAAGTTGCTTAAAATTGCATGTTCTATCTGAATCAGAAAATAAAAAAATTGGGTTTAGTGTCCCTTTAATGTTTTAGAAATAATAAACATCCTTTTTACTGTAATTATTTATCAATAACCAAACTCCAACAACCATTTGCATTATTTGGGGAGACAATCTGGGCTTAAAGGGAAATTCAAGTCAATATAAAGTTTTATGATTCAGAAAGAACGTGCAGTTTTAAGCAACCTTCCAATTTACTTCTATTATGCACAGTCTTTTTATATTGACACTTTCTGGGGAACAAGATCCTACTGAGAATGTGCAGAAGCTCACAGGGTATACGTATACTAGTCTGTGATTGGCTGAAGGCTGTCACATGATACAGGGGGCCGGAAATGGGAGAAAAAAATTACATTTGTCAGAAAAAAAATCTGCTTATTTAAAATTCAGAGTAGGTGTTAAATCATTGTCTGTTTATTATGCACTTGTTAATTATGTAATTCTACTGTATTTAGTGGTCATTTAAGTCTGCAGACAACAAAGCTAGCCACTGTTGTAAAGTTAGTATAAAGTGAATTGTTTTAGCCAAGTTGGGATAGATATGTGGCAGGACTAACCTTGATATTAAACAGGTGCATTTCAAGGTCAAAGAGTTAGAAATTGCTGTATTTTAAGAGATAAACTACATGGAGGTAAAACAATATGAAAATATATTGTAAAGGTGTTTCATTATGCATAACTAAATATTTTATATAAAATTCTCCAGGATACATACTACACTGTGATTGCTTAGAGCAGTGCACAAACATATTTATAGCTAGTCCTCATTGGCTATAATCAAGTAAGATAAGGAAAACTCCAGTGAATATATTTATAAGTGGTTTACTATTGATGGCCACTTTCCTAATGTAATGTACAGAGGTTTGCAAGTTTCCAATTATTTTAAAAAACTTATTTTATATGTAGATGGGTGCACAATGCAGGGCAGCGGCTTCAAAGGCTAATAAGATAATAGCATGTATTAAAAGAGGCATTGATTCAAGGTAGGAAAGCATAATTCTGTCACTATATAAATCCCTGGTAAGACCTCACCTTGAGTAAGGAGTGCAGTTCTGAGGACCGATCGCACAAAAAGATATTGCAAGAATTAGAAAATGTTCAGAGAAGGGCCACAAAGCTAATAAGGGGATTGGAGAATTTAACCTATGAGGAGAGGCTAGCCAAACTGGGTCTGTTTTCTTTAGAAAAAAGGTGATTGAGAGGTGACATGATTACTTTATATAAATATATTCAAGGCCCATATACAGAGATGACAGAAGCTCTGTTTATTCCAAGAAAATTGTTTCTGACATGAGGTCACAATTTAAGGTTGGAGGAAAGGAGATTTAATCTCCTGCAACAGAAACATTATTTCACTGTAAGAGCATTAATATTGTGGAACTCATTAACAAAGGAGGTAGTGAATGCCCATACCCTAGATACATTTAAAAATAGTCTGAATACATATCTGTATATAAACAAAATTCATGGATATGATTGCAAGTATTAAATGGGTCACCTTTTAGTGGGGTTATTTAAGCTTAACTGGAGCTTTTTGTAAGTATTTTAGATTTGTATAGGTTGGACTCGATGGACTTCGGTCTTTTTTTCAACCTTATCTACTATGTTACTATGTTATTACACAATTGATGATGTATACTTTGCATTTACATAAAAAATAACTTTGGTGTCGCTTTTAAGGGACAGTATACTGTAAAACTGTTTTCCAATGAGTTGGTATAACAGCTGCAGAGTTTAAAATGTAGGGGAAATTACTTCTTTAGGTATATTTGTGTATATATCTCTGCTATTTGAAACCATAGCCCAATCAAATGGGCTGAGCTTTCAGGGAAATCAGAGCTCATTAGCTTCTCTCTAATTATTTACACACATTCCTCCTTATCTTATCTCTCTATATACAGAGAGCCCAATGCCCCAGCAGGTAAAATGGATTATTAGGAACAGGGAGTAAGAAGAAAAAAAAAAAAATCACAGTACACTATCCCTTTAATTCACATAAACCTACTGAATGAGGATCCCTTGTGTAATTACACTGTGTGTGTTCCCTGCGGAAATAAAACGCACCTCAAAAGTACCTCAAGCTGAATATGTAATCACAGTAAGGCGCTCATGTACCCATTACATATATATATCGCACAACGATAAAAAATAATAAAGGTTTCCTGCATTACAGCGTTACAAATATTTACCAGAAGTCTGTACACGTCGCTATGATCAGTGTTTTTACAGAGTTTCCATACTGTGTGCTGGAATTTTCCACCCCCTACACCTGCAGTTTAATAGACAACACTATATAAACAGTTCCACTCTGTGCTCTGCAAAATCACCAAGATAACAAACCGCATCTACAGTAGATTACAGTCAAAACACGACCAAGTGTTTCATTACACTATTGGGAAGCATTTGATTTTTTTTTTTAAATGCATGACGACATTTATTTTTACATTTACTAAATAGAAATGATCAGACTTTTTATGAAAATGATCTTCTGTAGCAAGGACACAATTCAATTCTTAAAACGTTATCACCAACATTCCCTGTAATACATTTAAAATTGGAAAGTTTTTTTTAAATTTGACTTTAACCCTTTGAGTGCTAAGCACTTTCCCACCTGGGTGCTAAGGTGATTGAAGGTTTTTTTGTTTTTTTTTTAATTTTTGAAAAAAATTTTGTTTTAACTTTTATATATTTTTTTTCAGATCCCCAAGACTTGCATCATTGGAAAGGTGCAATTACCTTTCCAATTGTGTCTTGGGGGTCTGTAGCTGCTTAGATGCCTGAGATACAGGCGTCTAAGCAGCATGCCCCCTTTCCCTATACTTTGTATTGTCAGTTTGTTAATAAAGTTGCGCGGTGACGTCATCACGTCAATGCGTGTGACGTCACCGCACAAAACGGGAAGCCCGGCGATGCCTGTCACTATGCAGGTCTGATCGCCAGGGTAGGAGCGGGTGGGAGCCCCCAGATCTCCCTCAATGTGGGAGAGTGCTAGCGACGGCTCTGAGCCGTCGTTAGCACCAGAGTGGGAAACTCTGACGGCTCAGAGCCGTCGTTAGCACTCAAGGGGTTAAAGGGACACTAAACCCAATTTTCTTTCTTGTGATTCAGATTGAGCATGACATTTTAAGCAACTTTCTAATTTACTCCTATTATCAAATTTTCTTCATTCTCTTGTTATCTTTATTTGAAATGCAAGAATGTAAGTTTAGATGCCGGCCCATTTTTGGTGAACAACCTGAGTTGCCCTTGCTGATTGGTGGATAAATTCATCCACCAATAGAAACATGCTGTCCAGAGGTCTGAACCAAAAAAAAAAAAAACTTAGATGCCTTCTTTTTCAAATAAAGATAGCAAAAGAACGAAGAAAAATTAATAATAGGAGTAAATTAGAAAGTTGCTTAAAATTGCATGCTCTAGCTAAATCATGAAAGAAAAAAATTGGGTTCAGTGTCCCTTTAAAGTAAAAATTAAAGGGACATGAATTCCAATAGTTTCTTACACGATTCAGATAGAGCATGAGATTTTAAACCACTATCCAATGTACTTCTATTATCTAATTTTATTCATTCTCTTCGTATCCTTAGTTGAAAAAGCATACCTAGGTAGGCTAAGGAGCAGCAATGCATTACTGGGAGCTAGCTGCTGACTAGTGGCTTACCATAAAAGCCTCTAGTCATTGGTTAACCAGATGTGTTCATTGCTGCTTCTTCAACAAAGGATACCAAGAGAACGAATCACATTTAACAATAGAAGTACATTGGAAAATTATTTAAAATCACATGCTCTATCTGAATCGCAAAATAACAAATTAGGTCTCATAAACCCTTTAAGCTTTCTTAGTTTGGATAGAGCATTGATGGCTAAATGTGGCACCCCCAGATGTTCTAAAACTACATTTCCCATGATGCTAAGGCACTCTGCAGTCTAGTTGAACATCATGGGAAATGTAGTTCCAAAACATCAGGTTAGCCAACACTGGGACATATAATTATGGGGGGGGGGGGAGGCTATCCTTTGCTGAACAGAAAACCTAGGTAGGCTCTTAGGAGTTCAGGAGTGTGCATGTCTCTCTAGCACTCTCAGTGGTTGCAGCAATGTTTGTAGTAATGTTATACATTATTGCACACTGCAGCCATAGAGTGCTGAAGAGATGTGTATAATCATGAGCCCATCTAGGTTTACTCTTCAAAGAATACAAAGAGTACAAAGGACATTTGATCAAATAATTACATTTTAGAGAATTGTATTTTTTTTTTTAAATTGCAAGATCAGGTTAAACCATGAAAATTAAAAGTTGACTATTAAATCTTAAAAAGGGCTGAGGGAAATGTTAAAATTGTTTTCCCTAAATATTGTCTAATCGTGTGTCGTTTCAAAAATGTCATATTTTGTTATTATGTGGTTAACTTTTGTAGTTTTCCCACTGCACAGCTTATTTATATCTGTCCAAAACTGGGCAAAGCAAATGTGATGATATAAACATTCTCAAAAAGACATTACAAGGGTTTATCCCTTGACTGTAAAACAATGCAGCTTTAGCTAATAAAATATTTTTAAAGCATTTATTTTGGATGTAGATAGCTTGCGCTGCAGAACATTTATTGTAGATATATACTGTGCATATATTAAAAAAACATAATTTATGCTTAGCTGATAAATTTATTTCTCTTGTGATGTATCGAGTCCACAGCTGCATTCATTACTTTTGGGAAATACAGAACCTGTCCACCAGGAGGAGGCAAAGACAATACCTCCCCCACTTCCCTCATCCCCCAGTCATTCTGCCAAGGGAACAAGGAACAGTAGGAGAAATATAAGGGTGAAAAAAAGTTGCCAGAAGAACAAAAAAATTACTGCCGCCTTATAGACAAAACACAGGCGGGAGCTGTGGACTCTCCCCGTTAGAAGAAAAGAAAATGATCAGGTAAGCATAATTTATGTTTTTCTTCTTAAACGGGAAGAGTCCACCGCTGCAATCATTACTTTTGAGAAAACAATACCCAAGCTAGAGGACACTGAATGAAAACAACGGGTGGGTACAAAAAGGCAGCCCCTTCAAAAGGCACCACAGCCTGAAATTATCCGACACCCTATAAAAATATAAACATGGGAAAAAAACCTGAAGCCCAAGTAACTGCACATTAGTTACACCACCAGGAAGCCGAGCTAGAGGCCACTCAGTCCCAGAGTCCGTCGAGCACAAACAGCCACCGAGGAGTCAGGCACAGTTCTCGACTCTCATGAAGAGTACCCGTCCGAAAGACAAGGAACGCTACCTGCCTCAAAAGGGAGAACAGATTCCCAGAAGAAATCCAAAGGATCATTCCACACAGCTCAACAAACATAGAACAACCCACTGTTGTCTTGCAATAGTAGCGCCCAGGAAGACGAACTCCCTAGAAACACAAGGACTTGATAAAAAAAAATCCATACTCAGGGAAACGCGTCCCAAAGAGGACTCGAGGGACACCCTCATATCCCTGACACAGTACCATACCATAAGGTACTGCAGAAAAACATGAGTTCCCTGTTGCCTCGTATCAGATCAAAATCTGCAGGCTAGACAGTATAGACAGCAGCAATAGGATAACTATCCAAGCAGTTAGCAAAGAGCTCTCCAAGAGAACACCAAACCATCTGAACAGAAACGCTCAATGACCAGCTTCCAGGTAGGAAAGCTGACTCAGACATCGTGGAACCCAAACCACCGAAAGGCGTCTTAAAGCCTGCTAGCACACATTCAAAGTGCAAATAGCTGTAGCTGGTTTCAAACTGCAAACCTTCCAAAACTAAACAACAGCCCTCCGAATACCGGGCTCCAAGGAGCGTCCCCACCCAGCACCAGACACTGGTAGAAAAGAGAAGGAGGACATCAAAAGTCCTCCCACCGAAGGGGAGGACAGACTCTAGAAGAAAACTGTCAACACTGCATAGATTAACCGATCCCCGACCTTCCCTTCAGTGTAATAGTCCCAGCCCAAAGGCTAGTCAAAGACCGAAGACAAGAGTCCCAGACCTCTGGAAGATTAAAAGGAAGGATCTACGAGGAGCAAAGCCCCCGAGTAGAACTTTGACCGCTACTACAAACGGCATGCTACCGTGAGTCAGGACAGACTTTGTGCTCGGGTACTAGACTCCCTACACTGCTGTCATCCCTAAAGAGGAACACTTCCCAAGGGAAGAGGGTTCTCAGACCCCCAGCAACTAAATATCAGAATCCAACATTTAACAGGAGCCCAATCAGGGTTCAAACCCCCAGCCTCCTGCTGCAGGAATGGTGGAACCAGTTACTACTCCACATCTCCCTTTCTAGGATTCTGAAAATGCAAGAAGGGAAAAACCCTTACAAGGTAAGAAAATAAGGACCCACAGGTCGCCACAGATACTAAGGTAACTCTGAACCAGGAGAACCCATTCCCCACTCTAGAAGAGAAGGAGACTAAAGCAACAGAAACCACCCTATAATAAAGGCGAGACTCCTCAGCCATATCGCCAACCCAGTTGAAAGACTACAAGAAACATCAAGTCCGCCAGAAGACCAGTAGGGACCCGTCAGAGACCTAGAACCTAAGCCACAGGCAAATAGGCATCTTCCATGAGAAACAGAGCCCCGCCCCCCTCAGAGAGGCACACGGAAACACAAACACCTAAGGTGAGACCGAACCGTACACACCCATCCAGGGAGAGACATGGTCCTAGGCTAGAGTCCTCAAAAACGGAATTGATCGAAAGATCTAAGTTCCTGAGGAACCCTAAGCTGCCTCCTATGATTAGGAGCGCACCATCGAAAGTCTGTAGACTTGGCGATCTAGTAACAGCCACAAACCCAAAAGTCTGAAAGAACTCCTGAACAGTTTAAGAATTCGGCACCCAGTGTTCCTGGATAACAAGGAAAAATCTTGTAGACAAGCGTAACCACGTGTTGCACATGCTGGCAAGGTAACCACCAACACCTTAAGGTGAATGTGAACCCTAAACCTTGCTTGCCATCCCAGTGAGTTAGACGTAACCACCCTCCATGATGACCCACCCAAGGCAGGAAGGAAGGAGACTCCGCCACCGCAAGAAAATATTTATTAGGTTAAAGAGTCAGCATCCGGAAGAACCTCAAGTGAAAATGTAAATCGTTCACCACTCGGAACATTAGACCACATAGGTCATTCATATCTCCCAACTCCAAAAGAATGGAAACTATGGTTCTGAGTCCCCAGGAACCTGAAAGAACCATGACAACGTCTGAAAAGACAGATTCGTATCCCAGGCGAGTAGCCAGAAAAGGCCAACCTTAGATCGGTACTCACAACCATTCAGAGGCGTATCTACACACTAGGCCTCATAGTTCGAAATAGGATCCGAGCCCGGAGTCCATATCAATAGGCCAGGTGACATTCAGAATCTGACAGGATTAAATCAGCACCACGAGGGTGACATGAACCCAGGCAACAGCAGAAACGCGTCCGACCAGTACCTGTCTGGTAAAAGGACACTGCAGAACTGTCCAAGGTCCAGGGAAATTCAACCAGAAGGATCAATAAATGAACTTAGAAAACATAATTCTATTATTCAAAAAGTGCACAATTTCCATGGAAGTGCCCACGCGACCACAAAATCGCAAGTATCAGTTCCAGAGGAGAACGTTCGCAACAACAGAAATCTAACAGGCATGAGCTTAAGAAAAACAAAATAAACACATCCATCCGGATCAAAAATAAAATAAAGGCAGCACCCATCGGGTGAACGCCCAAGGTGAATGAGAACGCCAATGGAACCAGCCGATCAGAAGCCCCATTCACCCAAACGTTGCATCCAATTTGCCATCCAGCATCTAAGGCCTCAGATCCCTCGGCCCTCGACAGGCCCTGGTTAACAGAACACAGACAGTATTTTAGAAATATTTCACTTGGCAGATATAAATGAGACAGCGTCATAGAAATGGCCATGCGGAACTGTGCCGTAACCTCTGGAGGAAACAAGCCACCCTCCGGAGGAGTAAAGACCATAGGGACACCTGCTTGCATAGCTGAGAAAGGGTCTGGGGCACACGCCTCAAGGAAACCTCGGAGGTGGATGGCTTCACGCACTCTAAGATTTGGGAGAAGAGAGTACTCTAGAACGGCAATCGGAACATAACTGATGGGCATTGATTACCCGGGCAATTTCATATTCATCACAAGACACATTCTCTGTATTGGAGACATCCGTGTCTAAAATATCCGAATCCTCCATAATCTTGGGATTACAAAAATTTCAAAAACCAGCTGGCACCCTTTTTACACCCCCAATGGCTGGGGTACTCACCACCTCCTGTGAACCAGACAACCCACGAGCTAGACTCTCTCTGTCGCACACGGAAGTAAGAAACAAACATAACCGCAAATGTCATCAGGTGCACCGTGCCAGTCACAAAAAAATGTTGCGCAATCTCGAGAGATTGCGTCATTAAGATAAGGCCCTTATGTTCCGTAAAAGCTGTGAGCTTAGGTGTTACTACACATTAGCAGATAGAACCATATAACAAACACGATTAAAGTCCCCCCTGTTCAAAAAAACCCTCCCAGGAGATATTAAACCAAGATTCAATATTAAGATAAAAGGAGCCCCACTGGGACCCTACCTTCTTTTGTTAACATTACATTCACATATCGAAATAAAATTAAACGATTTTACCGGAATCTATGCTGTGGAACAGGAACACGGCCCTGCTCTGCAAGTGTGACCGACTTGAGTGAATAAAGGTAGGCAGTGAAACTTGTCAACGCTGATTACCAAGGAGCTGTTAATATGAGTCGGGATGGTCTCACAAAGAGTACTACCCTCCATAAGAGACTATCTCGAACTTCTGACACTTCTCTGCCAACCTCCTGTGACGAAAGGCAAAGAATGACTGGGAGATGAGGGAAGTGAGGGAGGTATTTAAGCCTTTGGCTGGGGTGTCTTTGCCTCCTCCAATTGGCCAAGTTCTGTATTTCCCAAAAGTAATGAATGCAGCTGTGGACTTTTCCCGTGTAAGAAGAAAATAACTAATGCACTTTTAAATAAAAAAAGTTGCTACTAATTCTTAACAAATATAAATTTTGAATATTTCACAGACTCTACTGTAACAGCTAATCACACAATAGTCCATTAGGTCTGTCGCATTTAATGCAGAAAACAGTGAAATTCCTCAGGGGAGAAGTCAAAATGAATAAGACCTGTGCAGCCCTTAGATGGCTAGAAAGTCTATAAATAGAAGTTAAAAATCAGATTTTACCCATCAATAATTGAATGTCTTCACCTTTAGAGGGACAATACATTGCATTAATGGGACATGAAATTACTGTGGTATCCTACAGCTGTAGAATACCAACAGATTACTGTGAATACACTGATATATAAATGTATTGCTATTAAATGCAAAAATAATATATTAACTAAAAATGTCTAGTAAGGTTTCGGGGTACTCTCTCTCTGCTGTTCTTCCTTCCAGAGGGCTCTGCTCAATTGTGGTCTCTGGTCTGAAGACCACCCACCCACCATAAGTCTCCAAAGCACAAATTACATTTTAGTTTGTGCATTCTGTTTTTCTAGGACCACAAAAACTATGGCACATATTCTTATTTCTGTTTTTTTTTTCCAGGGGCCACAAAAATCAGTGCAGAGGTCTGCATGTGGCCCGTGGGCCACCAGTTGGCCAAATCTGATATACATGATAAACCATTTTATTAGTTTAACGTTCCCTTAAAGGGACATCATGGGCAAAATTGGAATGTTTAGGAATGTATTTTAAAATTGAATAGAAGAATTTTGCAATATATTTCTATTAGGTTCTAGTAAAGTTATACAGTTTTTAGCAGAATTCACACACATGTGATACAAGTGCCGTGTGCACCAGAATAAAAAAAAAATGGTTTGTTGTGCATCAGTAAAGACATAATTTGTGACTTACAAGCCACTGCCAGCTCTCACATATGTCATTGTATTTGAATAATAGCGCAAGGGGCATGCACAGTATATGTTTTTTATGCAGCTGAAGTAGTAATAGGTTTTACCAAAATGTGTTTTTTGCTAATAGAAGAATATTTTAAAAATTCTCCAATTCTAAATTTAAAATTCACTCGTACAATTAATTTTGATAATATCCCCTTAAAGGGACACTAAACCCCCAAAAATTATTTCATGATTCAGATAGAGAATACAATTTTAAACATTCCAATTTACTTCTATTATCTAATTTGTTTCATTTTTTAAGAAATTCTTTGTTGAAGAAATAGCAATGCACATGTGTGAGGCAATCACAAGAGGCATCTATGTGCAACCACCAATCAGCAGCTACTTAGCTTATCTATATATGCTTTTCAGCAAAGAATATCAAGAAAATGAAGCAAATTAGATAATATAAGTAAATTAGAAAGTTATTTAAAATTGTATTCTCTTTCTAAATCGCGAAAGAAAAAATTTGGGTTGCATGTCCCTTTAAGAACCGGCCATTAAATAATGGCTGCCAGGCATATTTATGCCCTACAATATATTTTATCAAAAGGACTGTAAATAACACAACCCTCTTCCACTATCTCTTTGTTTTTACTGATCTTGTCTTCCCCTCAAGCTCGTTACCCATATGTAAGCTCAGCCAGCAAATTCCTTCTTTTGATTCATCCTGTCTCTGTACAGATCTACATTCAACTTAGTAAAGCTGCAACATACAGAGACATCTAAGAACTATATTCACTTAGAAAGCAACCAACCAACCAACCATCATGCCTACCCCCCCCACCCCCAATCTTCCATCCATTATTTACAAAAGAAAACATCTACAGAATTAGATTCAACTGCAACTCTCAGAGCTGGTACCAGGCTTCAGTTAACTTCAATTGTGACAATTCACTTAATCTCTCTACTCCTTTCAATACACAGAAACTGTACACACCTACTCCCTATTTTCAAACACTTTCAGTAGGGCTTGACCACACATCAATCAATCCTAAACTTGCCCCTAGGGCTTAACTTCACACATCAATCACCCTTACTCAGTGACTTTTAATACAACTCATTGACCATTTATTTAAGCTTCACCGCTTCTCTCTAACTATATAAAGCTTTTCGACAGGAATAATATGGTAACGTACTTTGTAGAAAGTGATACACAGATTGCAAGTTTAGGTGCTGTTTTTTTTCTTCTTATACTTCTCTTTCAGATTGCAAGCTTGGGAGCCTTTCTACTATTTTTTTAGGATTATATCTCTTCTACTGATATAAACTCAAAGGTCTGGCTTCTCCTTTCTCTTTGCTTAAGTATTTTTATCTCCTCAGGGCACACTAATGGGTCAGATTTTCAGGATATCTAAACTAAAGCACAGGTAAAACAATCAGCTGATCGGTAACCATGGTTACTAAGAAGCTCTCACCTATCAGCTAATTATTTGACCTGTGCTTTAGCTCAGATATCATGATAACATGGCCTGTTAGTGTGCGCTGGAGACTGGAGTTGAAAAATACTGACGCAATGAACTGATAATTATACATAATTCAATCATTTGTGAAATTCCTTGGAATTTCCTGCATTCATTACACTTGTTTAGAAAGGCTTCATATTAAAGAGGCCTATAAGTCAAATAAATAAAGTGGATTTTTTTTTTAAAATAGTGTGCTGTACTATCAAATGTAAGTCTTTCTTTTGGTATTCTTTGTTAAAACATTAACTCCTTTCCGTGACAGCATATTGAGGTAGGCTCAGGATCGTACATCTTGTACAAACGCTAGGATTGACTATTGAAACAAATGGGCGCAAATCCGGATTTACCGCACGGCTTTTGGCTAAGAGGTGAAAAGGTCACCTCATAGCAAAAAAAATTTGTAGCCTTGGGCTGCTGTAGCAGCTAAGAACGGCAATCGGTTGAAACAAATAAAGGAGTTTTCTACATGATGTATCTTATACTTCATGAATGAAAGTCCCCTTTATTTGTTTCAATAGTGTACAAACTTTCACTTTAATAGGGTAGCAGTGTTTGAATCTGAGCCAACCTCATTAAGCTCTCTTGGAAAGGAGCAGGGTCTAAAGCAGAATAAGCTATTGCGCTTTGCTTGAATGTATACTCCTCACATTTGCCATATACAAGTATTCACCCCCCTTGACTTTTTACCTATTTTGTTACATTACAGCCTTAAGTTCAATGTTTTATTAATATGAATTTTATGTGATGGATCAGAACACAATAGTCTAAGTTGGTAAAGTGAAATGAGAAAAATATATACATAAAACTATTTTTTAGAAACAGAAAACAGAAAATTGGCATGTGCGTATGTATTCACCCCCTTTGTTATGAAGCCCATAAAAAGCTCTGGTGCAACCAATTACCTTCAGAAGTCACATAATTAGTGAAATGTTGTCCACCTGTGTCACATGATCTGTCATTACATAGACACACCTTTTTTGAAAGGCCCCAGAGGCTGCAACACCACTAACCAAACACTGCCACGAAGACCAAGGAACTCTCCAAACAAGTAAGGGACAATGTTGTTGAGAAGTACAAGTCAGGGTTAGGTTATAAAAAAATATCCAAATCTTTGATGATCCCCAGGAGCACCATCAAATCTATCATAACCAAATGGAAAGAACATGGCACAACAGCAAACCTGCCAAGAGACGGCCGCCCACCAAAACTCACGGACCGGGCAAGGAAGGCATTAATCAGAGAGGCAGCACAGAGACCTAGGGTAACCCTGGAGGAGCTGCAGAGTTCCACAGCAGAGACTGGAGTATCTGTACATAGGACAACAATAAGTCGTACGCTCCATAGAGTTGGGCTTTATGGCAGAGTGGCCAGAAGAAAGCCATTACTTTCAGCAAAAAACAAAATGGCACTTTTTGAGTTTGCGAAAAGGCATGTGGGAGACTCCCAAAATGTATGGAGGAAGGTGCTCTGGTCTGATGAGACTACAATTGAACTTTTCGGCCATCAAAGAAAATGCTATGTCTGGCGCAAACCCAACACATCAAATCACCCAAAGAACACCATCCCCGCAGTGAAACATGGTGGTGGCAGCATTATGCTGTGGGGATGTTTTTCAGCAGCTGGGACTGGGAAACTGGTCAGAGTTGAGGGAAAGATGGATGGTGCTAAACACAGGGATATTCTTGAGCAAAACCTGTACTACTCTGTGCGTGATTTGAGGCTAGGACGGAGGTTCACCTTCCAGCAGGACAATGACCCCTAACACACTGCTAAAGCAACACTTGAGTGGTTTAAGGGGAAACATGTAAATGTGTTGGAATGGCCTAGTCAAAGCCCAGACCTTAATCCAATAGAAAATCTGTGGTCAGACTTAAAGATTGCTGTTCACAAGCGCAAACCTTCCAACTTGAAGGAGCTGTAGCAGTTTTGCAAGGAGGAATGGGCAAAAATCCCAGTGGCAAGATGTGGCAAGCTCATAGAGACTTATCCAAAGTGACTTGGAGGTGTGATTGCCGCAAAAGGTGGCTCTACAAAGTATTGATTTTAGGGGGGCGAATAGTTATGCACATTGACATTTTCTATTATTTTGTCCTATTTGTTGTTTGCTTCACAATAAAAAAACACACAAAAAAAAAACACAACATCTTCAAAGTTGTGGGCATGTTCTGTAAATTAAATGATGCAAATCCTCAAACAATCCATGTTAATTCCAGGTTGTGAGGCAACAAAACACGAAAAATGCCAAGGGGGGTGAATACTTTTGCAAGGCATTGTACCTTCTGCAACTGTCAGGCCAAGGCAGTGTGCGTGGGAGACTTGAGGGCATATCCATTTCATTTAGGGGGAGCAGTTGTGAAGAGTGTGGGCGGGGTTTGGGGTGGTCCCTGGTTTCATTTTAGTGACCAGGACATTTGTAAGGAAAGATGTGGGAAGGGCAGTAAAGCAGAGCACCCACATAGTGACAATACTGCAACATTCAGCATGGTAAGGAGCAGTGTTTCTTCTAAGGCCACATTTTGTGAGCGGTCCAGCAGTGAGACTGTTAATTAGGGAAGCACACCCTGCAGTTAGGAAACACTAAAAATAATACAGGCCACAAGGTATGGTTCCTTTTTAACTAACACCTGAGGAAGGGGGAGGGAGCCCTGAAACGCGTTGTATGGATACAGTCCTAGCCAGGCAAGTAGAGTAGTAGATTATTTACACGTTTAATTTTTTGTTTTAATATTGTATTTATTTTTTAAAGATTGTGTATATCTATATCTATAAACGATTTGTAACATCTTAAAAGAAACACTGTATCCATATTCTATAGTGAATTTTACTTATTGAATTGTAATTTTTGTTAACCATACTAATAGACTGGTCCGGTAAGCTATGTTTGTATTACAGATAGCAGCGGGAAGAGAAAGTATTTTTTTCTTAACTTTGTTTGAATTATTATATTTGGGACTCTCACTTTTACTTTTCTGAATTTCCCTTAACCGTTTCACTGCTGGGCCGCTCACAAAATATGGCCTTAAAGGCAACACTGGTTAGGAGCTCTGTCAATCGTATTAAAGGGACAAGAAACCCAAAATTTTTGTCTTATGATTCAGATAGAGAATACAATTCTAAAAAAAAAAAAAAAAAAAGATTAAAATTTACTTCTATTTGATTTGTTCTTGTTATTCTTTGTTGAAAAGATATCTAGATATCTAGCGTGCACATGCCTGAAGCAATACATGACAGGAAATAGAGCTGCCATCCAGTGCTCTTGCTAATGTATAACATTGTTCTAAAACTGCTGCCATATAGAACTGCAGACACCTTCCTGCTTTTCAACAAAGGATAACAAGAAAAAGAAAAATGATAATAGAAATAAATTGGAAGGTTTTTAAAAGTGCATTTTCTATCTGAATCATGAAAGATTTTTTTTATGTCCCTTCAACAAAGAATACATAGAGAACAAAGCAAATTTGATGATAAAAGTAAATTGGAAAGTTGTTCAAAATTGCATGCCCTATGTGAATCATGAAAATGTAATTTTGACTTGGCTGTCCCTTTAAGTTCAACTACTCTAAATGCTTTGTTGCACGCTCAAAGCAGGTGAACCATTAATTTAGTTTCTAAATTGAAATCTCCTATTTAAAAAAAAAAAAAAAAATGTTTTTGGTGGGCTCCTTGTTAATATCAGTATTACTTTGGCAAAATATTTGATTATGAAGTGTACTTAAGCAATTTCATAACAGTAAAAACATAATTTATGCTTACCTGATAAATTTATTTCTCTTGTAGTGTATCCAGTCCACGGATCATCCATTACTTATGGGATATTAACTCCTCCCCAACAGGAAGTGCAAGAGGATTCACCCAGCAGAGCTGCTATATAGCTCCTCCCCTAACTGCCATTACCAGTCATTCGACCGAAAACATGCAGAGAAAGGAAAACCATAGGGTGCAGTGGTGACTGTAGTTTAATGGAAAAATTACCTGCCTTAAAGTGACAGGGCGGGCCGTGGACTGGATACACTACAAGAGAAATAAATTTATCAGGTAAGCATAAATTATGTTTTCTCTTGTTAAGTGTATCCAGTCCACGGATCATCCATTACTTATGGGATACCAATACCAAAGCTAAAGTACACGGATGACGGGAGGGACAGGCAGGCTCTTTATACGGAAGGAACCACTGCCTGAAGAACCTTTCTCCCAAAAACAGCCTCCGAAGAAGCAAAAGTGTCAAATTTGTAAAATTTGGAAAAAGTATGAAGAGAAGACCAAGTTGCAGCCTTGCAAATCTGTTCAACAGAAGCCTCATTCTTAAAGGCCCAAGTGGAAGCCACAGCTCTAGTAGAATGTGCTGTAATTCTTTCAGGAGGCTGCTGTCCAGCAGTCTCATAGGCTAACCGTATTATGCTACGAAGCCAAAAGGAGAGAGAGGTAGCCGAAGCTTTTTGACCTCTCCTCTGACCAGAATAAACGACAAACAGGGAAGACGTTTGTCGAAAATCCTTAGTTGCCTGTAGATAAAATTTCAGGGCACGGACTACATCTAGATTGTGTAGCAGACGTTCCTTTTTCGAAGAAGGATTAGGACACAAAGATGGAACCACAATCTCTTGATTGATATTCCTGTTAGTGACCACCTTAGGTAGGAACCCAGGTTTAGTACGCAGAACTACCTTGTCTGAATGAAAAATCAGATAAGGAGAATCACAATGTAAGGCAGATAACTCAGACACTCTTCGAGCCGAGGAAATCGCCATTAAAAACAGAACTTTCCAAGATAACAACTTGATATCAATGGAATGAAGGGGTTCAAACGGAACACCCTGTAAAACATTAAGAACTAAGTTCAAACTCCATGGTGGAGCAACAGTTTTAAACACAGGCTTGATCCTAGCTAAAGCCTGACAAAAAGCTTGAACGTCCGGAACTTCTGACAGACGTTTGTGTAAAAGAATGGACAGAGCTGAAATCTGTCCCTTTAAGGAACTAGCGGATAAACCCTTTTCTAAACCTTCTTGTAGAAAAGACAATATCCTCGGAATCCTGACCTTACTCCATGAGTAACTCTTGGATTCGCACCAATATAAGTATTTGCGCCATATCTTATGGTAAATCTTTCTGGTAACAGGCTTCCTAGCCTGTATTAAGGTATCAATAACTGACTCAGAAAAAACACTTTTTGATAAAATCAAGCGTTCAATTTCCAAGCAGTCAGCTTCAGAGAAATTAGATTTTGATGTTTGAAGGGACCCTGGATCAGAAGGTCCTGTTTCAGAGGTAGCGACCAAGGTGGACAGGATGACATGTCCACTAGATCTGCATACCAAGTCCTGCGTGGCCATGCAGGCGCTATTAGAATCACTGATGCTCTCTCCTGTTTGATTCTGGCAATCAATCGAGGAAGCATCGGGAAGGGTGGAAACACATAAGCCATCCCGAAGGTCCAAGGTGCTGTCAAAGCATCTATCAGAACCGCTCCCGGATCCCTGGATCTGGACCCGTAACGAGGAAGCTTGGCGTTCTGTCGAGACGCCATGAGATCTATCTCTGGTTTGCCCCAACGTCGAAGTATTTGGGCAAAGACCTCCGGATGAAGTTCCCACTCCCCCGGATGAAAAGTCTGACGACTTAAGAAATCCGCCTCCCAGTTCTCCACTCCCGGGATGTGGATTGCTGACAGGTGGCAAGAGTGAGACTCTGCCCAGCGAATTATCTTTGATACTTCCATCATTGCTAGGGAGCTTCTTGTCCCTCCCTGATGGTTGATGTAAGCTACAGTCGTGATGTTGTCCGACTGAAACCTGATGAACCCCCGAGTTGTTAACTGGGGCCAAGCCAGAAGGGCATTGAGAACTGCTCTCAATTCCAGAATGTTTATTGGTAGGAGACTCTCCTCCTGATTCCATTGTCCCTGAGCCTTCAGAGAATTCCAGACAGCGCCCCAACCTAGTAGGCTGGCGTCTGTTGTTACAATTGTCCAGTCCGGCCTGCTGAATGGCATCCCCCTGGACAGATGTGGCCGAGAAAGCCACCATAGAAGAGAATTTCTGGTCTCTTGATCCAGATTCAGAGTAGGGGACAAGTCTGAGTAATCCCCATTCCACTGACTTAGCATGCACAATTGCAGCGGTCTGAGATGTAGGCGTGCAAAGGGTACTATGTCCATTGCTGCTACCATTAAGCCGATCACCTCCATGCATTGAGCTACTGACGGGTGTTGAATGGAATGAAGGACACGGCATGCATTTTGAAGCTTTGTTAACCTGTCTTCTGTCAGGTAAATCTTCATTTCTACAGAATCTATAAGAGTCCCCAAGAAGGGAACTCTTGTGAGTGGAAAGAGAGAACTCTTCTTTTCGTTCACCTTCCATCCATGCGACCTTAGAAATGCCAGTACTAACTCTGTATGAGACTTGGCAGTTTGAAAGCTTGAAGCTTGTATCAGAATGTCGTCTAGGTACGGAGCTACCGCAATTCCTCGCGGTCTTAGTACCGCCAGAAGAGCACACAGAACCTTTGTGAAGATTCTCGGAGCCGTAGCCAATCCGAATGGAAGAGCTACAAACTGGTAATGCCTGCCTAGAAAGGCAAACCTTAGATACCGGTAATGATCTTTGTGAATCGGTATGTGAAGGTAAGCATCCTTTAAATCCACTGTGGTCATGTACTGACCCTTTTGGATCATGGGTAAAATTGTCCGAATAGTCTCCATTTTGAACGATGGAACTCTTAGGAATTTGTTTAGGATCTTTAAATCCAGGATAGCAGAAAAAAAAGTTACAGAAATAAACGTTTTTTATCACAGTCAACTACAATCTCACAGCTCTGCTGTGAATGATTACCTCCCTCAAAACAAGTTTTGAAGACCCCTGAGTTCTGTAGAGATGAACCGGATCATGCAGGAAATACAATGAGCTTCTGACTGAATTTTTTGACCTCCCCCTCACACACAACAGTGAGAGAGATCAGTAAACGGTCATAAATTAAATAAAACAACTGCCAAGTGGAAAAAATAATGCCCAAAACATTTTATTCACCCAGTACCTCAGAAAATGAAACGATTTTACATGCCAGCAAAAAACGTTTAACATAAATTAAGTGTTATTAAAGAGCCTGTTGCCAGTCCCTGCAAATTAGGCTAAAGTCTTATGCACACAGTATAATTCCAGTGAAGTGCCATTCCCCAGAATACTGAAGTGTAAAATATACATACATGACAGCCTGATACCAGTTGCTGCTACTGCATTTAAGGCTGAGTTTACATTATATCGGTATGGCAGAATTTTCTCATCAATTCCATTGTCAGAAAATAATAAGCTGCTACATACCTCTTTGCAGATTAATCTGCCCGCTGTCCCCTGATCTGAAGTTTACCTCTCCTCAGATGGCCGAGAAACAGCAATATGATCTTAACTACTCCGGCTAAAATCATAGAAAAACTCAGGTAGATTCTTCTTCAAATTCTACCAGAGAATGAATAACACACTCCGGTGCTATTATAAAATAACAAACTTTTGATTGAAGGTATAAAACTAAATATAATCACCATAGTCCTCTCACACATCCTATCTAGTCGTTGGGTGCAAGAGAATGACTGGTAATGGCAGTTAGGGGAGGAGCTATATAGCAGCTCTGCTGGGTGAATCCTCTTGCACTTCCTGTTGGGGAGGAGTTAATATCCCATAAGTAATGGATGATCCGTGGACTGGATACACTTAACAAGAGAAATTATTTGTTTAAAATAAAATGTTTGTTAGTATTCAACTAAGGACTGAATCACACTTAAAGGGACAAACAAGTCAAAATTAAACTTTCATTATTCAGATAGAGAATGCAATTTTAAACAACTTTCCAATTTACTTCCATTAACAAAATGTGCACAGTCTTTTTATATTTAATTTTTTTGGAGTCACCAGCTCCTACTGAGCATGTGCAAGAATTCGCAGAATAAGCGTGTATGCATTTGTGATTGGCTGATGGCCGTCACATGGTACGTGTATGCATTCGTGATCAGCTGATGGCTGTCACATGGTACAGGGGGAGTGGAAAAAGACATTACTTTTAAAATTGTCAGCAAAAAATCTACTACTCATATGAAGTTCAGACTCAGTGCTATTGCATTGTCTTGTTATCTTGCATTTGCTGATTATGCAAATCGACTGTGTTGACTGGTCCTTTAAAAGGGATATTAAAGTTCAAAAAGAAAATTATCTAATATGTTTAACCCCTGCAAATTTAGCTCAAGAGCAGCAATGCACTGGTGGGTAGCTAGCTGAACAAATCTGATGAGCCAATGACAAGAGGCATCAGCTAGATCCCAACAGTGCAATGCAGCTGGTGAGGATATGTACATATGCTTTTCAACAAAGTATACCACGAGAACAAAGCACATTCGATAATAGAAGTGAATTTGAAAGGGTCTTAAAACAACACGATATAACAATCATGAAAGTTTAATTTTGCATTTCCCTTTAACATGGCGCTGCTAAATTCATCAGCGCTAACGTTTTATATTCATAAAGACTGATAAGAAAAGTAATGCGCTCACCTGGCTGATCAGTAGGACTGTGCAACGAAAAGACTGTGCTGTCATCAGGAGAGGAATTGCATCTAAAATGTTCGTTTGGAGAAGTATTTTGCCCTGCAAAAGATTAGTGGTTACTTTAATGCTCTTTATTGAAACCCATTTAAAGGGATATAACACCCATCAGAAAAAAAAAGAATAAATTTTAACCCCCTAAAAGGGACAGTAAACACATTGTAATTACAAGTTATTTCTGTTGTGCTGCTATAGAATAACATATCAGCCAAGCCTTAACATTTTTAAAACAAATCAACATCCTTTTTACTGCAATTATTTTTTAATAGTCAAACTCCACCTACTATTTACCTTATTTGGAGCAACCAATCGGGGCTTTAGTCAGCAGCCAACAAGGCTAAGTCAAAAAGTTAGTATACAATGTATTGTTCTGCAGTTATTATCTGATAAAGCCAATTAGGGACAGATATGTATCAGAGTTCGCGTTAAAAAGTCAGCAGGTGCATTTTAAGATCTGAGAATTAGAAATTGCTCAATTTTTAGATATAATTTACATGAAAGAGGGCAAAATAAACCATGAAAATATATTGCAAAGCTGATTCATTACATACACATAAAAAAAATAAAAAATGTGTTTACTATAGCTTTACAGGGGCAGTAACATCAAAATTAAATCGTCATGCTTCAGATAGAACAACCATTTTTTTTTAAATTTCTAATTTGTTTTGTTTCTTTGAGATATTTGATAACAGAAATAAATTGGAAAATTATCATGAAAAAATAAATAAAATTGGGGTTGTGTGTCCCCAAAAATAAATTTAAAACAAAAATAAGAAACTTGCCATTCTTCTCTTCTATAATAACCATATTCTGGTTTAGACTTTCATTTCTCTCTATGCCTTGGAAACGTAATGAAGTCTCATCCAGAGAGCTTGCGCGCTTGGATACGACAAGATCCTACAAATTGAAAAGGTAGAATCAGAACATAAAAAGTTCAGTCATAGTAAGATCTCATTATTGGTCTAAAAATTTGTGTGTAAAATATTGCAATCAATTTACGAAATGTCTGGCAATTTATTAAAGGGACATTAAACACTAAATAAAAGCTAGATAGAATGATGCATTCAAAGAAAAGATTAGTCTGAGAATGACATGTAGATTTATTTTTAAAGTTTAGTGCATCTTAAATAATTGGAGCAGCCTAAGTTACCTTCTCTGCTGTGGCCAATTAGGGACAGTTAAAAATAGGTCACTAGAGTGTGCAGCCAATGACTGTGTGGAATATAACTGTTCTGTACTTCCATTTCTAACAGGAACTGAAAAGCTCACAATTTCAGAAAGGAATTACAAGAAAAGGGGACAAAATAAATAACGAAAGTATATTGCAGAGTTTTTTTTTTTTATATACGATTTATCATTTTATATTACCATCTCAAAGTGTTTAATGTCCCTTTAAGGTATTGGAAATGTATTTGATGATTACACTGTTGATGATTTGCATTTTGTGTATGTATCTATTACTATGTACCTTGTTGTAATTTTCTTTCTAATAAAAAGAATGTTAAAAGAAAACAAAGTTTGTGCGTAATTAGGAATCTTACATCTTTTCCAACTGGCAACGACTGGCACTTCCTGATTTGTGGTGCTTCTCGGTCCTCCGGTAAATCCATTTTTTCCGGTTGAATTTCTTCACTGTTTATCAGGTTTCTTGAGACATCAAATATTTTATCGTAATATGTTATCAGAAGCTCCACTATTCGTGCTTGATAGGGATAATCCACAAGAGATGAAAGTGAAATTGTAGCGTCTGTTTGGCGTGGTCTAATGAGAGTGGGTCCAAAAATAATGCCAAGATTGCTGGCGGACATTTTATTTTCTTGTACTTCTTCTGTGACTCTACAAAAAAAAAAATGCAAATTTAATGCACACTCTTAACGGACAATAAAACAAAAATTAAAGTTTCAAGCTTCAAGTTAGAGCATACAATTTTAAACAACTTTCCAATTTACTTTCATGATCAAATTTGCTTTGTTCTCTTGGAATTTTTTGTTGAAAGATAAAACCTAGGTAGGCTCATATGCTAATGTCTAAGCCCTTGAAAGCCACCCCTTATCTCAATGCATTTTGATAATTTTTCAGTGCTAGACAGCGTTAGTTCATATGTGCCATATAGATAACATTGTGCTCACGCCCGTGGAGTTACTTATGAGAAGGCACTGATTGGCTAAAATGCAAGTCCGTTAAAAGAACTGAAATAAGGGGGCAGTCTGCAGAGGCACACGGTAACCACAGAGGTAAAAAGTATAGTAATATATTGGGGAATGGTTAATAAAGGGATTATCTATCTTTTTAAAACAAAAATTCTGGAGTAGAGTGTCCCTTTAATTCCCTTGGTATCCTTTGTTGAAAAGCATGCATAGATAGGCACAGAATCAACAATGCACTACTGTGATCTAGCTGCTGATTGGTAGCTGCACATATAAGCCTTTTGTCAGTGGCTCATCACGTGTTAATTACTGGATTTGCAAAAATAAAGTAATACATTTTAAAGGGATATTGTAGGCAGGCAGATAAAAAAAAATTCTAATCAAACAGTTGTTTGAACATCCGTTCGAAATGGGCTAGGCTCTCTCTCTGTCTTTCCCACCTCCCACTGGGATAATGATTTTTACTTCTGCCTCGTTTATGTAACTTTTCTATACTAATACTGCAGAGTATGGCAATTGTCAGTATAGATGTTTCAACATGCAAAAGCAGCTTTCTTAAATGACTAAATAAAGGTAAAGAACAATTTAAAACACTGCCACAGGTAAAATGAATGATTGGGAAAAATAAAGGGAGACCGTTTTATAGGACAATGTCCCTTTAACTATGTTCCAGTAAAATAAAACAGGATATTGCATGTACAAACATTATGATGATTTCAGTTAAAAGGGCTAAAACACCGTACTGTGCTCTTTATTCGGTCTCATTTGATTCTATTTGCTCTACAATAAGCTCAAATAGGCAAACCGCTCCCATATATGGAAACCTCTATACCCACAGTACATCTGTTCACTACAAGTTCACAGCAGGATACTGTAGTATCACAGTGCAGGAGCTACTGATCTATGAGAAGAAGCTGTGAGCATGAGGGGTCAGGTGAAGCTTTAGAGGAAAAAACTTAACTTATATAAAAGAGATGAAGCTGGGCTGGTACAATAGGCAGGTAGGGCTGACATGCTAGAGGCTGGGTTGGTACAATAAGCAGGTACGGCTGACATGCTAGAGGCTGGGCTGGTACAATAGGCAGGTAGGGCTGACATGCTAGAGGCTGGGCTGGTACAATAGGCAGGTACGGCTGACATGCTAGAGGCTGGGCTGGTACAATAGGCAGGTAGGGCTGACATGCTAGAGGCAGAGCTGGTACAATAGTCAGGTACGGCTGACATGCTAGAGGCAGGGCTGGTACAATAGGCAGGTACGGCTGACAAGCTAGAGGCTGGGCTGGTACAATAGGCAGGTAGGGCTGACATGCTAGAGGCTGGGCTGGTACAATAGGCAGGTACGGCTGACATGCTAGAGGCTGGGCTGGTACAATAGGCAGGTAGGGCTGACATGCTAGAGGCTGGCTGGTACAATAGGCAGGTACGGCTGACATGCTAGAGGCTGGGCTGGTACAATAGGCAGGTAGGGCTGACATGCTAGAGGCTGGCTGGTACAATAGGCAGGTACGGCTGACATGCTAGAGGCAGGGCTGGTACAATAGGCAGGTACGGCTGACAAGCTAGAGGCAGGGCTGGTACAATAGTCAGGTACGGCTGACATGCTAGAGGCAGGGCTGGTACAATAGGCAGGTAGGGCTGACAAGCTAGAGGCTGGGCTGGTACAATAGGCAGGTACGGCTGACATGCTAGAGGCAGAGCTGGTACAATAGTCAGGTACGGCTGACATGCTAGAGGCAGGGCTGGTACAATAGGCAGGTACGGCTGACAAGCTAGAGGCTGGGCTGGTACAATAGGCAGGTAGGGCTGACAAGCTAGAGGCTGGGCTGGTACAATAGGCAGGTAAGGGTGACATGCTAGAGGCTGGGCTGGTACAATAGGCAGGTACGGCTGACATGCTAGAGGCTGGGCTGGTACAATAGGCAGGTACGGCTGACATGCTAGAGGCTGGGCTGGTACAATAGGCAGGTACGGCTGACATGCTAGAGGCAGAGCTGGTACAATAGTCAGGTACGGCTGACATGCTAGAGGCAGGGCTGGTACAATAGGCAGGTACGGCTGACAAGCTAGAGGCTGGGCTGGTACAATAGGCAGGTAGGGCTGACATGCTAGAGGCTGGGCTGGTACAATAGGCAGGTACGGCTGACATGCTAGAGGCAGAGCTGGTACAATAGTCAGGTACGGCTGACATGCTAGAGGCTGGGCTGGTACAATAGGCAGGTACGGCTGACAAGCTAGAGGCTGGGCTGGTACAATAGTCAGGTACGGCTGACATGCTAGAGGCTGGGCTGGTACAATAGGCAGGTACGGCTGACATGCTAGAGGCAGAGCTGGTACAATAGTCAGGTACGGCTGACATGCTAGAGGCTGGGCTGGTACAATAAGCAGGTAGGGCTGACATGCTAGAGGCAGGGCTGGTACAATAGTCAGGTACGGCTGACATGCTAGAGGCTGGGCTGGTACAATAGGCAGGTAGGGCTGACATGCTAGAGGCTGGGCTGGTACAATAGGCAGGTAGGGCTGACATGCTAGAGGCTGGGCTGGTACAATAGGCAGGTAGGGCTGACATGCTAGAGGCTGGGCTGGTACAATAGGCAGGTAGGGCTGACATGCTAGAGGCTGGGCTGGTACAATAGGCAGGTACGGCTGACATGCTAGAGGCAGAGCTGGTACAATAGTCAGGTACGGCTGACATGCTAGAGGCTGGGCTGGTACAATAGGCAGGTACGGCTGACAAGCTAGAGGCTGGGCTGGTACAATAGGCAGGTAGGGCTGACATGCTAGAGGCAGGGCTGGTACAATAGGCAGGTAAAACAAGTAGCCAGAGGCAGCAGATGTATCAGGACAAGAACACAATATATTCTCTTGTAAAACAAAATGTTGAGTACAAGCGGCGACCTCAGCACTGGCGAGCACGATATATGGCACATTAATTACCACTATAAAATGACTAATATCCATTTAATTGTTAATTTAAATAAACAATACTGCTACAAACCACTGAATGCACAGCAGCAAGCAAATCCTCTCATACCGCACGTTTCTAACCGTTGTAGCCAGTTTACCTGTGAAGATGACCCACTAAAAACTGTAAGGTGTTATAATTGGGCAACGGTAACTGCCTCAGAAGGTCTCTTATTTTGATGATGACTCTGTTAAGCTCAACGCCTGACTGCTGGTGCTTTAACGTTGGACTACTTGGTTTAGCCTCAACTTCATCATTGACCCGCTGGCTTTCTTTGGCCAATCCAATCAGCTCATTGTAAAGACGAAACAAAATCAATGGCTCTGGAAGCTAAAGATAAAAAAAAGTTAATCATCCACAGTTCAATATAGAGGAAACCATTTATACAGACAAATATTTTATGAATAAAACTTATCTTATGCTGTATTTTTAACAATGAAATTGGATAGCAAGAAAACGAGGAAAAACTGATAAGTAAATTAGAAAGTTGCTTAAAATTGCATGCTCGATCTTAATCATGACAGAAAAAAATTGGGTTTAGTGTCCCTTTAAAGGGACAGTCTACACCAGAATTTTTATGGTTTTAAAATATAGATAATCCCTTTATTACCCATTTCCCAGTTTTGCATAACCAACACAGTTATATTAATATACTTTTAACCTCTGTGATTATCTTGTATCTAAGCCTCTGCAAACTGCCCCTTTTTTCAGTTCTTTTGACAGACTTGCAGTCTATCCAATCAGTGCCAGCTCCCAGATTACTTCACGTGCACGAGCACAGTGTTATCTATATGAAATATGTGAACTAACACCCTCTAGTGGTGAAAAACTGTTAAAATGCAATCTGAAAGAGGTGGGCTTCAAGGTCTAAGAAATTAGCATATGAACCTCCTAGGTTAAGCTTTCAACTAAGAATACCAAGAGAACAAAGCAAAATTGGTGATAAAAGTAAATTGGAAAATTGTTTAAAATTACATGCTCTATCTGAATCATGAAAGTTTATTTTGGCCTAGACTGTCCCTTTAAGCAAATAAAAAAAAAATGCCCGGGGGGCGGAGCTGGCAGGGGCTAAGATGGCCGCATAAGTCCTCAGCTCCGTGTTAGTGGGAAATGGAAATAAATCCCCACTACAGAAGGAGTTTTGTGCACTAGTAAGCACCAGCACGTCTGCCGATCAGAATGATGCTACTTGTGGTTCTGGAGGCGCTTGCTTCACTTTATAGTGCTACTTGGACACAGACGGCATTACCCTCCATGATACCGACGACATGCAACATAACGGAGCGTTCCCAGCGTGGTAGTCACATTGAGCATATACTAAGTTAGGGGGAACCCCGAGAGGGGACTTGAATCTTCAGGAGTTTGTCTGCTCCTACCCGGCACAACCACGCTGGCGATCTGACTCGTGGAGGTTTCTACTACAGGTATGCTGCTATATGCTGCAATGGACGCATGGGCCGAGCATCTATAGGGCACTCAACCTCTGGCCTAATCACCTCCAGAAATATTGATCTTTGCTGGGACACTATAAAAGTACTTAGTTTGGGGTGAAGGATCCGACCGAGAAACGGCATTGCTGCACAAAGGTGAGCCCCGTGCAAATGCACGCTAAAAGAACTTACTCAAGGGGGCTGGGACAGCCATCTGTATAGCTACCTCCCTGCTTAAAATGGAAGCCCTCCAAGCAGTGCTACAGTCAGTACTGAGGGAATTTGAGGAGGCTATGCGGGATCAGCTTCAGCGGCTGATATACAATACTCCAACTGCAGACATACAGGAAGAGACAAGAGGGTAAAGCGCCATTGCCATGAACGGTTATTCAGCCGGAAGTCACTACATCACCTATTGAGAACAACTACTTCATAGGACTATCATCCACCATATGCGGAGACCCTCTTTCCATGCTACTTGTAAATGCTCTGAGGATTGCGGTTGACATTATTCACCGTGAAGTGGAGAACCGGCCAACAGGCATTTTAGAGCAGGGGCAAGGCTCCTCCTATGGGCTTGAGATGCCTGAAATATTGGCAAAGTAAAAGCAGCACACATGGTTGATATGGATGGCATGGTAAGCGGAGTTCCTCTCCCTCTCATGCAGCTGCTGTGGAAAGACAACTGGGGGATATATGGTTTATATGTGTTATGCTTCCCTATCTTGTTTATTGTTATGTAAAAGGTTAAATATCTTTCCTCTCCCTGAGATCGTAATATTACCTTGGTTAGGCTTCAATTTAGCAGAAGTTATTCTTTTACTAATTATATTGCAAAACATTAAACTGTGCTGCCTATAAATCCCAGCAGCCCCTATTGCCTTTCACAGTACTTGTATTGGGCATACTGACTTCAATCTTAGATGCCCATGTTAGCTACTCATGCGACTGATCTTATACTACATACATGTATTATTGTATTATAGTCTACCTATATGATGTGTGATGTACACGTGTGTATTTTATCCTTAGTTGATATTCAGTCTTACAATATATTTGGGACTCTGAAGGTCCAAAAACGTAAAGTCCTTTCACATATAAAGTACATCTAAGTTGACATACAAATTATGATGGG